>NC_071126.1:12537500-12727500 GCF_024256425.1 Clarias gariepinus | reverse complement strand
CTACTTCAGTGCTATTATTTTAGCGCTGAAAAGTAGATTATTAAATCCAGCACATAACTGTTCATATCATCGCTTTTACTCAACATTTTGATTTCATTTATGGTGCTGGTTAACCTTGAGACAGATAACTAAGTACTTAAAACTGGCGATTTATAGTCTGGCACATAACTGCTCATGCCTTCACTTCTACTCAACATTTTGATTTTGTTTGAAAGTTGAACTTTTTTAAAGATTAAGTTTAAAGTTTAAGTTTGACTTCAGGCATATACTTAAGGGCACGTTTTGTCAAATTCTGTGCAGTCATTTTTGCATGATGCGGTAACAACATCTGGCAGGACAGACATACAGAAAAGACACACAGACAGATTTTTTTCTGAGACTGGTTTGGGGTCCCTCAAAGTCTAAAAAATTTAGAGATATCATTATAAGAGTGACTTCTGACCAATGTACAGACAAAACAACCCTTTAACTTATATACATAGATTAAAAAAGATATAAATATTTTATAGAAATCTTTCTGTGGGAAGGTTGTATTTAAGTTTGCATAAAAGCTAACCTAATATAATGACTTGATTCCACTGGTACCAGGAGCTTGTAGGAACAGTTGTTTAATTTCGAACAAAACCTTGAATTTTACCTAAAGGTGGTCGTAAGATTAATTAGCAGATGTTCATGCTTCACATAAATCTATCTGGTAAGTGCTGTTTACATGACATTCACAGCTTGAACTAATACTGTTGAAATATTACTGTAATCTATAAAGCATTAAACAGGTGCTCTTACCAAAGTTTGTTTATGTTCTTGTTGAAATTATTTAATTAATGCTCCTTTAGAAGACCCCATAAGAAAATTATTCAAAAGGTCATGAACCTGAAAAGCTGATATCCTTATTAAAAAAAAAGCTTCCATTTCAGTAGTTCCACAAGCTTCCATTTCAGTAGTTCCACAAGCTTCCACTTCAGTAGTGATGAAGTGCTTTGAACGCCTGGTCAGAGACTTTATCATTTCTTCACTAACAGACACACTGGACCCATTACAGTTTGCATACCGTCCAAACCGTTCCACGGATGATGCATCTCACATCTCCTTCATACATCTCTCACTCACCTGGACACTCGGAGGGGGAATTATGTGAAAATGCTCTTCATCGACTACAGCTCTGCATTTAATACCATAATTCCCTCCACACTCACCACCAAGCTGGAGCACCTGGGACTCAGCTCATCCATGTGTCAGTGGATCTCCAATTTTCTGACTGGCAGACCACAGGCAGTAAGGATGGGCGGACATGTCTCAGCCTCCATCACTCTCAGTACTGGAGCCCCCCAGGGTTGTGTTCTGAGCCCCCTGCTGTACTCTCTGTACACCTCTGACTGCGTGGCCACTACCAACTCAACCACCGTCATCAAGTTTGCTGACGACAAACGTGGTGGGCCTGATCACCAACAACGATGAGACGGCCTACCTGGAGGAGGTTGGAAATCTGGAGAACTGGTGCCAGAGAAACAATCTCCTCCTGAACATCAGCAAGACAAAGGAGCTGATAGTGGACTTCAGTACAAAGCAGGTGAGGAACTACCAGACCCCCATTATCAACAGGAGCCCAGTGGAGAGAGTGGACAGCTTCAGATACCTCGGTGTTCACATCACGCAGGACCTGACATGGTCCTGTCACATCAACACCGTGGTAAAAAAGGCTCGGCAGCGTCTGTACCACCTTAGACGCTTGAGAGACTTTAGACTGCCCTCCAAGGTGCTCAGGAATTTCTACTCCTGCACCATAGAGAGCATCCTGACGGGAAACATCACGACCTGGTTCGGGAACAGCACCATGCAGGACAGACGAGCTCTACAGAGGGTGGTGCGATCAGCTGAGCGCATCATCCGCACCGAGCTCCCTGACCTGCACTCAATCTACACCAAGTGGTGCTGGACCAAGGCCAGGAAGGACCTCAGCCATCCCAACAATGGACTGTTCACTCTGTTGCGGTCTGGGAAGCGATTCCGCTCCCTGAAGGCCAACACAGAGAGACTGAGGAGGAGCTTCTTCCCGCAGGCGATAAGGTCTCTCAACCACACCACTATGCAAAACTAACACAATATTTTCACAATTCTCACAATCAATCAATCAATCTTTATACATCCATGGACACTATGGACAACTCCACGCACATCACATCTACACTACATGTTTACGTTTACATTCTGGACCATTGCACAAAGAAAACTTTAATAACCATTGCACAAAGTCACTTTTTCTATGCATATTTGCACACCATTATAGTTCTATGTGTAAAGTATATTTCTATTTTCAGGTTCTATTTTTTCTAAGTTAAATTTTATTTAAATTTTTTTATTTAAATTTTCTATCATATTTCTTCTATTGATATTTATTACTTATTATAAGTTTTAATTCTCTTTTTTTATGGTCACTGGCGGTCATGTAAGCATTTTACTAAGTTTCGTACTGTGTATGACTGTGTATGTGACAAATAAAATTTGAATTTGAATTTGAATTTGATTTGAATTTGATATTTCTCTACCGGCATAATGTTCACATTTATAACTTCTAGCGCATATCCTGTATACAGGGTTGCGGGGGCTTATCTTAGGGCACTAGGGCATGAGTTGGGGGACACCATGCCAACCCAGTGCAGGGCACACACACAAACTACAAACAATTTAAGGATGCTAATTAACTTAATTTGCATGTTGTTGGACTGTAGGAGGAAACAGGAGTACCTGGAAGGAACCCACCAAGCACAGGGACAAATTTTAAAGCTCCTATAGACACAAGGCAGGAATCGAACCCTCTACCTTGGTCGTGTGACTCTACAGTGCTAACCACTATGCTACCATGCCGCCCAAACACAGATATTTCCATTATCAAATGGGGTACTGTAATATAAACCATATTAAGGAATTTTATGATCCAATCAGGCAAAATCCTTCACAGGGTTAAAACAACTTTAGTACAGTACTATGATAAGTTTCCATTATGTAAGATATTGTGTAAGTAATGTGACATGGTGTGATTAGCTTTAGCAAATTACCTCCACATGGGTTTATCCTTTCAGCTCAATCGTAATTGTAGAAACGTTTTTCATCTAATTGTAGAGGCCTTGTATTTTTCATGGTATAAGAGTAAAAAACTTCCAAGTATGAGAATGAAAACTCCCAAGAAAACTTATGCATAACAAGACTTAACAAAAAGAAACAAAGTAGCAGAAAAATATATTAATTAAAGATATAGTTGTTTATGCAAAAGCTGTAATATACATACAGACATTATAGTCACTATAGAGCTGATGCTTTGGGGTAAAAGCTTTACACTGGTGAGTTATGTAAAGTAGGATCTTCGTAAAAACTGGTCATTTGTGCTGTTGTTGGCTCTTACTTGTTTTTAAACATTTGAAGTATTATAAGGCATTAACAAAACCTTAAAATAATAAGGAGACTCTTTTTAGGGTGTATATATAAGTAAAAAACATGCTGTTATAATCCCACTGACATGTAGAGCCACATACCATTACTAGGCATTCCACTATGATAATGTAACCCAGTAGAGCAGGGCTCTTCAATACTCGTCCTGGAGGGCTGGAGATGAAGAGTTCTGCAATAGAGTATAACAGGAGAAAGTTTGACACTATTGGTTCAGTTCATTTGTCTGAACCAAAAGCAGATTAAGTAAGAGGAAATATACTTACCTTGACTACATGAGGATATAAATCAAGACAGAAGTTACATAAACAATTCACTGGAGGGCAGAAGGACACCTACTGTTTCAGCGTGCCTTAAATCAATTTTGATGTAACAAACTATTATATAATGATTATCATGTACAGTCCCCTTTTGGGTTATTGCTCCCCCACTTCATATGGTACTATATGTATGTGTACAGCTTATACAGTACATACATATACTGTATGTATATACTCTACACACTTCACACATTTTCATTCAGTTTGCTAGTATTTAAAAAACAGGGCTGTTCCTAGACTCATTGTTTTATTGGGACACAATAGTGAACCTGTGCATATCACAAATCTACACTTTTTTTGACTGCTGGCCAAAAAAAAAAAAAAGGAAAAAAAAGGTCACACACTCAAGTATTTATTTGACTGCCATTTGGTTTAATTATGGTGCACAATGCGGTGGCCAATTCATGGGTGAAAATAAGTCCTCATTTTTCCTTTGTGCAAAGATAAAACACTGACATGCTCAATTACACTAGATTTTACTACACTGCATTAAAAAAACTACATAAAAGCTCCTGTTGTAACTTGATGATGATGATTACTCCCCATAGGCTGTAGCCTATATGCATGAACAGTTTGGATTACACTTGTATAAACTTTAACTTTTCTTTTACTGTCCATCATTTTATGTTATAACATACAAGTCCTGTCCTCTGTCTAAAAATGCCTGAGTGTTTTGTGAGGCTACGACATGTATTGTGTCTAAATGCAAATTAACCACAAAATAGTTAAAAGCGTGTAAGAGCTATAATCAAACATTCATGATAAAAACAATTAAAATAAAACAATGCACTAAAATGTAATCCATCAATTTTTTAGGTGTGTAAAAATGGAAATATCGCTTCACTTAAGTTTGGATAAGTGAGCAATTATTGGATTGTGTCCAATCCTCCCTGGAAATAATATGTTAACACACTTTGCAGATTTGGCAACAAGACACTTAAATGAATGTTTATTTAAAGTAAATTTGATTGTTTAAACAACTGAATGGCACTATTGGTGCCACTATTATTTCAGTGCGATGAGTAATAGCTAATAGGAAGTTTGACAGGCAGCTGCCCAAATGATATAAGGAAACTGAACAACTTCGGCTATTATTCACTGTAGGGCCAGTGGAACAACAGACGTTCATTTACGTAGAATAAACTTTGGCAGCAACTGTATATGCGTGAATGGAAAACCTCTTTGCTATTTGTACGGTACATTTATTTTTCTCACTGATAGGATTATTTGGCACAGAATCTCCCCCAAATCCATTGTTGGGACATAGAGAAACAAAATCACTACTGATGCAGAGAGGAGCTTTTAAATCTTTAAACAACCATGTCAGAAGTCCTGCGCTCATGGCAAAGATGTTACTCTGTTTCAGACATGTCAAAGTATTGGCCTGCAACAAGCAAAGAAAACACCTAGAGAGATTGCTAAAACTAATAAACTACTAATTAAAAACAAACAAACAAACAAACAAAAAAACAACTGACCAGCTCTTTATTGAAAGAATTTTCGTGAACTATCATGTTCTAAAAAGAATTGTGGTTGAAAATATATTTTGAATGATTATGTTCGGAAATCACTTAAATTTGGCATTTACACACACAATATAAGGAGGCCTTAAAAAAACTTTATAAAACACCATTATTCCAATGTGCTGAATAATAGCTAATTGGAAGCTTGTCACGCAGCTGCTCAAATGATATAAGGGAATTAAACAACTTTGGCATTTATTCATTGTGAAGCCAGTGTAAGAACTTTGGATGACCAACAAAGCACAAGCTATGATACTGTGTGTGTGTGCGTGCGCGCATGTGGATGTAAAACCTCATTGCATTTGTGTTACAATTATGTTTTTCCACTGATATGATTATTTTTCACTTTGGCACGGAATCAAATCCAAATCCATTGTTGGGAGAAACAAAAACACTATCTTTCTTTGACCCATGATTTTTAATTAACAACAAGTACATATTAAAAACTTGAACTATTTTTTTAATGATTAGTAAGTGGAAGGTAGTCAGGTAAAGTTTAAGGCCTTGTTCACACGGGCGTTAAATTTTTAGATAAATGAACGTGCTCTGAACGTCCTAGATGTTTATGTTGTGTTTTGTGGTGGCGCTCGATTGACTTCTACACCGGCGTTCGTTTGTCTCTGTCTAACGCCAGCCTGCAGCCCAAATTGTAGTTTCTGTGTTAACCTGTGGGGGCAGTGTCGGGATCTGGATATGAAAGCCCGCCGCTACCAGGTTCACTCTCTGACTGCACAACGTCGGATTAAAGGATTTTTTTTTGTGGTTTATGAAGAAATGCGAAAATTTCCGCGCACATTTTTCAACAATTTATTTTATTTTTTTTTTAGCCTTTTTTTTCCCACATTTTCCTATGTATAGCATGTAGGATCATGGGATATATCCGGTCCTCCGAAGCGTAAAATTAACGCGAAGAAGCATTTTCTAAAAAGAATTTCAATTTTCATTGTTAAGTTTGCTATTTTAATAGAGAGGAACATTCATGTAATTTAAACCAATATAATTTGTAATTTGTTCAGTTCAGATTAAAGCCTTTTTATTTGTACAGCCTTTTTATTTGTATAGACACACACACACACACACACACTGTGACTAACTAGGCAGTTTAATGGAAAGGTGCAAACAATGACTATAAGGAGTGGTTAAGACAGAGCCAAATCTACCCTAAGAAAAACAGGAAACAGGAAGAAGATAGATACAGGAATATTAGTATAATATTAGTATATGCATGTAAACTGACACCAGCTGCATATTTTAATGGTTTTTATAATAAAGTGCAAAGATACTACAGTATATACAGTTAGTTGTACTTTTAATATTAAAAAGGACACAAATGACTGAATGCAAGGATTAGTACAGATTTGTTACATTTCATGCGCTCTAAAAATAATTATATATGAATTTAATATGTGTAATTATACAGTATGAACATGTTGGTAGCAAAACTCAATTTGCAGTTTTGAGAAAAACATAAAAAAGAAAAAAGACTGATTCCCAGCTGTAATTTTGTGCATTCATTTGTGCAAAAAGTATTTTGTTTCTTTGGGTGAAAAAAAATCACAAATTCTAAAATGTTATATTAAAATCCTTTTGTTTATATTAGTTTAAATGTTAGATAATTTTGGTCATTGTTTGTTCCATTCGATAAATAACCATGCAGTTGTGTTTAGTGTTTTTTTTGTAAATACTATTTTTGTAAATATAGTGCACTGTGTTTCTCAAAGGAAGCAAAAATAGTGCTTGTGATAAAAGAATTCAAGTGGAATAATCTGCCCAGCCAAAAAAAGTATAAAAATTACCTGAATTTAACTAATCAAATTCCTCTGTGCATGAAGCAAAGAAAACAACTAAGGAGATTGCTGAAACTAAAAAAAAATGGGTTAAGAATTGTCCAACGGATTTTTAATAATAGATTTTTATTCATTAGATTGATAGATTGTGGTGAACCATCATATTCCAGGAAGAAAGATTCTAAAATACTCAAATAATAAAAAATAAAAAAATGGCCTAGAGAGAGCTGATTGGCCGAGCTCTCTCAGGGGGGAGGGATGAGAGGTACTTTGTGCTTTCACATTAATCACGGCTCTACAGACAATCAGGGGCGTCTGTGAGCTCATGCATGCGGAAGGAGCGGCTAGCGCTTTCCTCCGAGTGTGTTACTTCGCCCCTAACGGTGCATGAGCAAGCAGTTCGAAAAAGATGCGGTCGGCTGACGTCACGCGGTTCGGAGGAAACACGTGATAGTCTTCGGCCCTCCCGGCTGAGTGGTAGTAGTAGCCTTAATGTGGGAGCCCCCTAGCGACGGGGAGGAATTGGCCACGACTAAATTAGGGAGAAAATCTGAAAAAAATTTTTTTTTAAATAAATAAATACCATAATAAATACAATTAACAGTGTGGATAATTAGAAAAATGCTTAAATTTGCTTGGGAATATAAATAACTTACAGTGGAGCATTGAAAAAAAAAGGTCATGAAGGCTGATGAACCTGTCCTAGAATGATACCAATCAAACCCATCAAGCACCATGATAAAACTCGCTTTCATGAAGACCTTCCCAGGAAATCAAGACCAAAACTTACCTCTGCTGCAGAGATCATTTAGAGCTACTAGCCTCAGAATTCGCCTTATAATAAAAACTGAAATTAGAGCCATTATGAAGGCTTTACAAAGTATAAGTCGCAGACACATCTCAATATCAACCGTTCATATGACATTATTGCATATTTTGGATGCCTTTATCATTGTTTTACAGTGTAAAAAGAAATAAAAATCAGTAACGACCATGGAGTTATAATGTGTGTCTAAACATTTGAATGGTAAAGCTATTATACATATCTTAAAAAAACATTGAATGTATTGAGTGGCATGCATGTTACACAGCTGAAATATCCTGGTATGTGTTTTAAGTTATCTTCACAATAGACCAGAGATTTTAGCTTGATTTACCGTAAGCTGTAAACTGTAGGCTATTTGTCATAAAACTTACCCAATTCACTCAGGTTTTCTGTGAATAGGATACAATTATATCAAGGAAGTTAATGCACAATGACAAAACTTTTTTTTTTATAATAATAATAATAATTATTATTATTATAATTATTATTATTGTGTTGGTATGTTGTTCTATGCATTCTAGGTTTAAACCTGAATACTGGCTTAAATGATTTGTTTTGGGTAATTGTACTTCCACGCATCCTGCAAATTTGCTGAACTATGGAGAAGTTCCAGGGCAAACAACAGACATCCTCCAGATCGTTGCATAACACTCAGTGGAAGAATGTAGCTGTCTTATGAAAAGGAACACAGGATGTGTGTAATTCAGATATACAGCACATCATGTCACAGGTGACGCTAATCATTCTTTCTGCTTTGTTCCTGCTGTATTTCGAGGAAAATGTATTTTTCTTTGCCTCCTTCAGATCACTGAAATGGTCACAACTCCTTTATTAATGGACTTGTGCTGTTACTAAGTGGCTACATGCTATATATTTATCTTTTTATGTAGCTCTTAAAATGTCCTCCTTCATGCAAACACAGCAACGATTCTGTTTAACGGGAACGGTTTTCATTAGGGATTATTAACTATAATTAAACCCTGGCAGCACCTTAATCAAGATTCCACCACTTTAATCAAATGATCATTGCTTTAAAAAGACTATCTTGTATGCCTTCTGCTTGGCCGGAATGAAAACCTGTAACCACACTGGTCCTTTCCGGATAAGATTGGGACCCCTGGTCTGCTGTAATTACGGCTGAACTCTGTAATGAAAATATGAGAGGCTTTTGGAGGTCAATCATAACAATGTGGTGGAAAAGAACACAATAATAACAATACTTGGGTGTGTGTTTGTATCCTAGTACATTATAGTGATTGTAGTATTACTGTAGTATTGTCTTAAACATCCTTGATTTTTGAAAACCAACTATAGAAATTATTACAGATTATTATTATTATTGGACTAGATATTCAGTCAAATGGTAGTATTTAATCATATTGAAATAACATTAAGCATTCTTGCATAAGTATTTTATAATCCTATCATTTAATTTTAGTTATTGTGTAAGTGAAGAAAATTTAGCGGACCATACTCCTTTACGGGAAATATACAGTACAGATCTGTACAAAAGACAGATCAGACACCAAAAACAGGGCTGTACTGTATATTGTTTTTCTCTGAGCATGCATTGTTGCTGGTAGATAACCTGCAATTTTTTTTCACACACATAAAAATACTGTAGCACTGACATAAAGGAGTCTATTGCAATACGTTTCACACAGGTGATTCTTTTATAGGAGCAAAGAATAGATTTTTTTAATTTAATGGTTTTAATGTTAATGTGTTTGAGGAAGAATAATTGTTATTATTGTATTAAAAGATACTTAAAATTTGCGACTATCTATGTAAAGTGACATGACAACCGCTTAAAATCAATTCTGATTTATATAATAAATATATATATATATATATTTTAGTGTTGGCTTATTTTCGATTGGTTATTTGTCTGTTAAGTGTCTGTCAGGAATCTGAAATGGGTTAACCGTGCAGAGCAAGTTAAACATTATTTACAAAAAACTTTAAGAAACAAGAAATGTCCTTTTCATTCTTACTTAAAGGCAATGTAGAGTTGGTACCCCAAATATCAACATGTTCAGGAGCATCTAGGGGACACTAACCTGAATAACTTTTTGGAACCCACATACAGTACACATGGGAAAACACACTTCAGCCTGAGTCAAAGAACATTTTTTTCCTTTTACCGCTTGCATTTTTATTAAATTTGAGGTGAAATAATAACATTTACTGGAAAGAATAAATAAACATGTTCCATGGTCAATAAATATATGGCACATTTATTGGTATCAGCACTTCATCTGCACTTGCAAAGCGGCACCCGAGGTGTCACCTTACATTGTGCAACAGATGTATGGGGACCATGTGTAAAAATAAACATAAAAATAACATGATTGTTCTTGATTACAAACATCTAGCTCACTGATTAAGGGGTTTGTTTCAGGTTTTCCTCTCTGTCTTCTTATCAGCATGCACAAATATTTCACCACAGGAAAGGTGGAGTATGTGATTTGCAGCAGAGGGGTGTGCTAAAAAAAAAAAAAAGAACCAGATGTGTGTCTTCATATATACAGTAAGAGTTTTCAAGGTCATTTTCCTGGCCTTTTTTAAAAGTGCAGCTAAAGTTTTTTCACCCCTACTGTACTAATAAACAAAATGCAGCCTTGGAAATGTACAGTGCATTGCAAAAGTATTCATACCGCTTGAACTTCCGAACATAATCGCTTCCACATTATGTCATGTTAGAAACTAAATATATTTTAATAGGATTTTATGTGATAGACCAATACTATAAGTATAAAAATAAGCATGCTTTTGTATTCAGCCCCCCTGAATCAATATTTTGTTATAAATACCTTTCGCTGTAATGACAGTCTATTCAAATTTAAGGTTTTTCTTGTTGCATACACAACTATACACAGTATGCTATGCAGTGAAATACTAACACACCGGTTTGTGACCTAAATGGAAATGTGAGATAGAAGAAGTACTACTCAGCCGTCATTGAACTTGTCTGGCTTGGCTCAGCTACAAAATCAGACAGCAGAAGACTACAAAGGACTGCTGAAAAGATTATCAGCATTCATCTACCCACCCTGTATATCTCCAGAGTGAGGGAAGGGGCTAAGAAAATCATTTTGGACCCCTCTGTCCAAGCCAACTTTTCTTTGAACTTTTGCTGTCTGGTCGGTGCTACAGAGCAATGAACATGAGGAGAGTCAGACACACGAAGAGTTTTTTCCCTCTGGGGATTTTTATCTTATGAACAGTTAAATGCTCTCCTTACTTTGCACTAAAAATATGTGCAAATATTAAAATATCAGTAGGTGCAATACCGTGCAATACTACTGATATTTATTTGACTTATTTGATAAAATCTAAAATCAATTTGTTGTTAACTGTTTTTTTTTTCTTGTTGTGGAAGCTTCTGTCACCAAAACAAATTCCCAGTACTGTATGTGCAAACGTACTTGGCAATAAAGCTCTTTCCAAACCTGATTCTGAAAAAAAAAAAAAAAAGAAGAAGCAAAGGCCACTGAATAATAATATTAAATATAAAATCTATGAATATGTAGTAATACAGTTTTTGCAGTCTGTCTCTACCAGCTTTCCACGTCTAAAGAGTGCAGAGTGCATGTACAGTATATCTGGGCCATTCTGACACATGGACATGCTTTGACCTAAACCATTTCATTGTAGCTCTGACTGCATGTTTAGGGTCGTTGTCCTGCTGGAAGGTGAACTGTATGCCAATGAACCTGGATGTTTATGTTTAAGAGCAGGACATGCCAGGCACTGTGAGAATAAAGCTAGGTTTGCATGCAAGCGTAATTTCCTCCACTATGCTGGTACGCGGTGGTACGTAATAGATACAGTAACTAGAAGGAAAGTCGAGTTTGAGCATTGTTTCTGAGGCTCCCACTTGCTATGCAGCATTTAAACAGACATTCTAGAACTGAAAAAGTTTTTGTGCACATATGGAAAATAACTAATTCTGATTAACACATTGTTTTTTTGTTTAATACAAAATGTAGGTATAGAATTACTTCACTTTGAAAACATGGGTTCCTGTGTCCTGTATGTAAACATGTTTCCTGTGTCCTGTATGTCTGAGATGTCTTTGGCCAAAAGGGCCCTGTGTTTACTTCCTTACTTCCTGCTTTTTCTGCCCCAGCCACAACCTGACCTCAACCGTGATCATGCTCGCACCAACTTACTTATTCCCAGCTGTGGCTAACAGGAAAAAAAAAATTATTATTTCATACTTCTGTTTGTGCTCTCTCTGAAGTTTCACAAGCATGTTGTCCAGCTGCTTATAACATTACAACTGAAATTAATTTATATAAATATATAAAAATCTAAATTCTAAACTGTAAAATTATACTGTAGCTCCTCTGCTGATTTTGAAACTTGGAGTTGTACAATAAATATGGTATTGAACAAGAGGTGAGTCTATTGTAAGATATCGTTTATAACCTTTTACCTTGACTTTTTCCTCCACGATTGGATGGACTCTGCAGTTAGTAAACATTAATATATATATATATATTAATATAAATGTTATTTTTGGGCATTATTAAAAATCATGTCCTAAGGCAATCATCAAACATCAAATGTGAGGCATAAAAAAGAAACAGAGTAACAAGCAAGGTTAAAAAAAATTAAAACTTAGAATACAAGAGAAACAGAAGAAGCCAGCTTGGTTAGTCCTTAAATACTGTGAGCAGGGGAATGTGTTTACGTGTGTGTGATTGGCAGGGGCGGACTGGGACACAATTTTATTACAATTATCACTTTCTAAGGTTTTTTTTTCTTACAGGTGCATGTATTGGTGAGATTAACAGTTTTGTTTAATTTTTTTGAACTGCTGACAATATTTCTCTTAAATTCAAAATATAACTCTTGTTCTTTAGAGTGTATATTTAGAGGACATGACAACATGACAACACATCAAAATAACCCAAGATCTTGCAGTATTTGCAGTTTTAATAACTCAAGTAAATAAATAAATAAATAAATAAAATAAAAAATAAATTTTCTAATAAAATAAAAAAAAAAAAGTAATTTGTAATAAAGTATTTTTCTTGTACCTGTCACTTCTTCTGCTCTAGTGTTACAAACAGAACTGTCTCCATCTTGGTGCAAAACAACCATTTTATTGTAATTTGATTGCTCAGAATCTAAATAAATATGTATTTATTTATTTATCTATCTTAGATCGGCCATGTAGGCATAGCTCCTGTCTCCCTGCTCCCTTCCTACCTATATAAAAGAATGTGATATTTTGGCCCTGATACAATACTTATGTAACTTTACACTAAATAATATTAATGTCTTTCAGTATGTAGTATTTTAAGTGATGATATTATTGCACTACATCTAATAATTATTTGCAGTTATAATGAAAAAACTTGCAAAGAAAAATATACAGTCATTTACGAATGAAACTGACTGCGCTTGAAGCCCTTAATGAATCTAAAATTGTGGAACATTTCACTGCTTCATTATGCAATGCCCTTTTCCTTTTTGCTCCACCTGGCCATCCTAGCATGTATGTTTGAACAATTTGCAGCTCTGGGGGGAAGCAGAGGAACATAATGTAACAATGCCAGTCAAGATTACCAGAATCAGATTAATAAACAGATTAATATTGTCACCATTATTTAATTAACTAATTAAATGCCGATTTCGGAAATCATAACAGCCTGGGCAATAATATGAAATATATATAAATTATTGGACAGTCTGGGCCGGGTGAATGGTAATCACTTGATAAAGTTTGGCCAAGAAGACATATTTCATAGACCATGGTTTGAGAAAAATCAAGGAGACAAATCCATGCCTATCACTCAACATGCTGGGCCACAAGCATTTGGCTTTTAGTAGTTGATACATCCTATGGAGACCTTGATGACTGGTGACTCGTGTTCTCTTGATTGGTGTCCCAGATAACAGAGGAAGCAAAAAAACAAAAGGGTGTGGTTTTTGCTGGATTTCTTCAGACCTTGTGCAGAAAACCAAGACCAAAAATCTGCTTTGGCATATTCAGATCCTAAAGGAGAAGGTCACCAAAATCTTGCTGAGAATACAGACAACTGGGAACAGTTTGGGTTGTTTTCATTTCGTACTGTGTATGACTGTGTATAAAATTTGAATTTGAATTTGTCAAAATAATAAAGGGATATTTATCTCCCTCTATTAGGGTGATGCCATTCCTTTAGTGCCAGCATGACTGCAACATACCCAACATCATAATTCTGCTTGGCCAGAGATACCTTCTTCAGGCAACTGGACAGAGATTTGGTTTGTTTCCACATTGATGCGACAAGAATGTCTTCACTTCCGTTTTGGAGATGCTTAGCCCCCTTTTTTTATTAAGAAGAGATGTATATTATTGTATGGAATCTGCGAATAAATCATCAGGTTTACAAAGCAAAAAAATCCCTGACAGTTATTTACTAATTTCAGAGAGGGCCAGGTTGACATGTCAGATACATTGTTCTGATCCATGATCTCATTTCGAGCTAACGCTGTACCAAGGGAAGAAGATGTGATGAAATTCACATTTTTTCTCCTTTTTAGAAGTAGTTGGATCTAGCGGAATCTCTTGAGAACATGGAGAATGTGGGTGTGGTGGGGAGAGTAGATTAAAATCTTGTCCAAAAACATCTCTTAGGATGTCGTTGATAAGAGACTGAAAGCCTGACAGGATGCAGGAGAGGTCATGCAATATTCCTAGTGGTGAGCGGTAGTGCTAAAAGTTGTTTTCCATTCTTGTTTTTCATTCCATTTTTCCAGAAAGATGAACCCAATGAAGTGGGTGATGTAGAGGGATGAGCATACCCCTGCTGCGGTGTTTCCTGATATACTCAACCCTTGCTCATTGTTCTGTAAAGAAGTGTGGGTAAAGTCAATAATAAGGGTAGGGTGGGACTCGGCAGAAGTTCAAAGGTACAATCATAAGGACAATACAGGGGCAGGCTTCTGGTTTCAATTAGAATTTTTTTTTTAGCAACTTTTTCCATGTTCTATACCATAGTTGCAGTGAGCACGACAGAGAACAGAGTAGGAGCTCAGGTGTGCTGCCCCCCCTTCTTTTACCCTTTTCTTTATTTTTACTTTATGTTTTGTATTATAATTTTGTGACGCCGAAAGAAGCCGAGAAAGATTTTGTGCCGAACGTTATTCTTGGCTCTGAGCTTTTTCCCTTAGCTATCTGGCGGAAAGTGTCACACCATATTTAAGCGACCACTTTAATTTTAAGCACAAGAAAGACTTTATTATATAAAGGTGTTTTTTCAATTAAAAACAACTAGTTTGAGACTTTCCGTAAATTTTTATAATGGTAACTTTACTTGCACATCAGAAAGATTTCGCTGAAGTAACAGTACTTGTACATAGCTACAAAAGTTTATTACTCTTTCTATGTCAGGTAGCCTGGTTGATGAAGCCCATCAGCACTGCCAAAACAGAGACCACACGTGTATGCTGGATACTTACATGGAGATTAAAGGACCAAGGAGAAATAAAATGTAATGTAATGACACAGTGTTTACCACAGGGCTGAACTACACTTGTGGTGGTAGACAATACCTGCAGCACAAACAAATACCTACATACAACAAGCAAACTAATAACACTAATAATATGATACACACATGACTGATCAAAAAATAAAAAATAAATAGCCTAGATTCATAAGATCACTCATTTTTGTGCTTGTTTTAGATTGCTTTTGGGAACAAATAATAATGATAATAATAATAATAATAATAATAATAATAATAATAATAATAATAATTCTTCATTTTCGTGACGTTACCATAATGTATGTACCAACCGTATGTTCTGTTTGGTGTGGACCATTGGATAAATAGTGGCTACTGCTTAAGGACTCTCTGACATTGAGGTGATAAAAGGTGTCCTTGGTTGTTTCATCCTCTTTTTGCTGCGTAGTGTAACATTTTCATTTTTGCATTACCCTTGAAATATTTTGAATAACTGTTCAACTGTCTCTTTACAATTTGGTGCATTATCAAAGAAATGTTGAAAAGTGGTCATAGAAAAATAGTCGAACTAACCTTGAAACCAAACCAAACTCTCTTTGAGGAGGCTGAATGCAATTTTCCATTGCTCCTATGGTCCTTCATAACTAAAGAAGTAGACTGAGCATTGCAGAAAGCTCTTACATAGGGTGGGTCACCCCAGTGTGTGTGATTAGTAATCAGGTAACTGCTCACATGAGAGAGCTGCACTTTATTCCTAAGTGTACCTTACAGGGTGCTCCATATTACCTTCTCCGTGTACAGGGAATGTCGGTGAACGGAACTTTCCTCGACAAAATTCCATCATTCGGAATGCCTACAGTGTTACCAGCACAGACATCACTTCCTAAGTGTGTTACCATGGTAACACAAGCACCTCGGATACCCGTCACTGCTACTGTGGAAATTTCACACTATGGAAATTAAATATTAAATATTTATTAAAACAAAACTGATACCATTATAAAACATATACTAGTAAAACATGTATAACTTGTAAATAAATTATTTAATTTGATTTATTAAAATGTTTAATCTCAGATTCCTAGTACTCAACCTTTTCGCTTGAAATAAAATATAACGTAATATGACGTTGTCCTCGATAATAATGATAATAAATATATAAAACCTTTTTCAAGCTCCATCGAGACACAAACACTTACAGTATGGAAATTTTTTCATTCCCTTTTCCGATGAAGTGAAGACCTGTTGTTCAGTTGTCCCCTACACTTTTCACAGTTTCCTGATCGGAACGCACCTTATGAGTACTTGGAAGTATACTCCTTGGCTGTTTGTAGGAAAATTTAGTTTTTAGCCGAATCTAGTGTTTCTCTGTCAATTGTATATTACAACTTGTGATTATTATGCCCCTTTTTTTAAATATTCTGTCTCTGTTTTTCTTATTCATATTTCTTTCAACACAGAATAAGAACAAAAACAAAAACGGCAAAATAAGAAATTGAAAATGAATATAAATAATGAAAACAAAAACTGACCTTAAATGCAAAATGTATAAAAAACTAAAAATATGTAGTATTATCTGCTTTTCGTTCACAGATGAGTTTTCAAATGTCTTTGTTGAGTTTTTTTAGTTTTTCAGTTTACTGTTGTTGTTTGCAGATTTAATACAAATATTTCTCATTGGCCAGGTGCTTTTTGTGGGTCTTACAAGGCTGCATCCTCATTGGCCATTTACTTGTAGAGGGATCCAGCCAAAGACATCAATACTAATGCATTTTTTTCTTTTAAAGCACTATAATGTTTACATTTCTCAACTGATTTTTTGCCCATAACTGGATAACTGGACATGGTTCTACTGTACATTCCACTTCAACTCTTTTATATTTTTTTATATTTTATTATATTTCTATATTTTTATTTTTATTCTACTATTTTATTTTTATTATTTATTTTATTATTTGTACATAATGTACATAATAAAGTCCATATTTCTTTATATTTCCAATTTGTAAAATTCTCTTATTTTTCCTATTTCATACTGAAACTTTTCATTAGCAGTCGTATAAGCATTTTACCTCATATAATACTGTGTATGACTGTGTATGTGACAAAATTTGCATTTGAAGATAATGAGGCATTCCTGTACTTAAAAATATTTGATCTATGAGGAGCACAAACAGTTATCTACAGTTACTTTGAATTTCAATATTCAGGCTATAATTGCTATAATGTGTGTGAAAAGTTCTGTGGTTTGGATTCGATTTCTTTTGACTTTTATGTGACTTTTAAACAAAACTGTTTTCTGATTGCTCACATCTCTGATTACACGATTCTATAGAATTTAGTTCTATTTTAGTTAAAAATGCAAAGTGAAGAGACAGATACCCGGGATCTGAGGTATTTGTTCTGTTGCAGTGCTGACCCCAGCCAACTCTGACTGATAACCCCTACCCTTGCAAGCCCCCATAAAAAAGTTCTGGATTGTGTCTTACATAAAACAAGCTTTAACCCAGTCCTGAACCTACTACAACATTTACGGTGTACAAAGGAGACATTGTTACTTTACAAGGTTACTCCAGGGTCCCCATTTTGAAACCAAGCTTTAGTTATGGTTTTTGTGTGTGCATGGGGGGATTGCTTAGTTTCATCACACATTTTATCTCATGTAAAATTCCCCTGCAATGTCCTGGCACCCCATTCAGGGTGTATTCTTACATCACACACTCAGTGGATCAAATAAAGCCTTGACCATCTGCCACAAAGGTTAAACAAAAACAAGTGCAAAAGCACCAAGATTTTTACTCTCATTATCAAATCCAGACTCTACGACTATGCAAATTGCACAAATATGCAAATGTACATTTTGTGACTTTCAAAGGATTTAGGATTCACTTTCAGGATTGCTTATCCTTTTACACTACACATATTTTAGGTTATCTATACAAGCCCTTGTTTTTTTTTTTTTGTTTTTTTTTTTTTAATCAGCAAAAACGGTGCAGAGGCAATTTCACTGGCAACTTAAGTTTAAACACCCCTCATTCATCTTATTATAGGGACATCTAAACAAAGATAAGCCAATAATACTTTTTTCAGACTAGCTAAAGGACATTAGTCACTTTGTCAGCTTACTGTGCTTAGGAGAATTTTGGTTACCAGTTAAAAGTACAGCAATAGACATATTCGTGTGTATGAAATACTCCAGAGCAGTTTGCAACTGGAATGGTATGAGGGTGGGTCTAAAACAGAACAAATTACAAATCATGGACGAAAGTCCTTGGGGTCTTTTTTAAATTCTGCTTTCCCTTTTAAAGCTAGAGGAATGTAATCTGAGAAGCAAAGAATGAGAGAGGAGGATAGAAGGAATATGCAATCAACAGAGTTTACCAATAGTATCTGCAATTATGGCTGGTTGTTGTTTCAGCTTGTGGTGATAAAAAGAAAATAGTTTGCCATATTAGTTTAAACTCAAATGTTCTTCTAACCAGATATATATTTTACAGTAGTACTGAACTCCATTTTTAGTACTGAACTCATTTTTATTTATACATCAATATAAGTTATAATATATAAGTTAAACAAAGTACAAAAACAGGATTTATTCAGAGATGAACAAAAAACTGAGGACATCATGGACACAAGCTAACTAAAACTGGACAGTTTAAGATTAGGAAAAAAAATTTTTCAACTTTTTTTTAACAATCTTCAACTGGTCTTCTGCTGTTGTGGTCCATCCACCTCAGAGTATACGTACATATATGTATGCATTTATATGCATATTCTCAAATTTTCTTCCTCTGCTTCTTTGCAACTGGCAACTGGATGATTATTTGAATAAATAATTACATAATTAATAAAACTGTACACCATGTGAGGTCAAATTGTTGCTTCATCCTTGACTTGACATAACATGTTTTTGCCTAAGCTACATTTAGTAAAATATATTGAATAAAATCTGACTTGATGTTGACCCAATAAAATGCAAAAGTTTTAACAACAAGCAAAATGGAACAACAACATTATTAAAACATTATAAATTGATAAGACGTTTTGAATCAAAATGTCTTAAAAGAATGACACTTTGGCAGAAAATACATTTTATAATCAGTACTTTTACCTCATTATAATTTTATTGGTGACACTCGTGTTTTTGGCTGTAGTCAAAATAGTATGAGGTGTAATTCCATAAAAATTTAGAATAGTGAAATACAGCTTTTGCATATAGTATCCATACTATCAAGTAGTTCATAATCCTTTCTGACAGTACTTTATCCATTATGACCTTTTAACGGTATATAAATATCATCTTGACTTTAACGTCCCACGGTCCACCCTTCCTTTAGCAGTGAAACCCTGGCTACAACCTTCTTATCGGTGGATCTGTGTTGAAACTGAAATGATTGTGACCAGAAAGAAATGGAAAAAAACATCCTGGCAAGAGGAGAATGGGGAGTGGGTTATTGTGTACAGGAAGAAAAAGATTAGTGAGAAGCATATCAGTATAAAACTAAGAGGAGGAATGTGAGACATAGCTTCTCACGCAAAGTGTATGAACGTGCATATGTCAGCGCATATAAATGCCATTAAAACCTCATAACTACATAGAGAGAAAAATTTCATAAATGTAGAAACTGATGGTGTGCGATTTCTCTTCCGCTTAATTAAACCCATGTGTATAAACAAAATCTTTAAAATATCACAATTATTTCATGGCCAATTTTCCATCAGGCTGTCGCAAATTATAAAACACATGTTTCAACCTCAGATATAGAAGGGAGTAAACTGAATTTTTAACGTAAAATAGTTAGACATGAATATATCAGATTATATGTGTGTGTTGGACAAACACATGGTATTTCTGAGTGAAGATAATAGAAAAGCCCTTTTGCCATATCATAAAACAGATTTATAGGCATGTGGCTGATGGAAAGGAATTCGCACAACCTGTTACTGACCTTCATCCTTGGAAATGTCTGCATCACATTCCAGTAATGTCAGATGAAGAGACGCAAGAGGAGAGAAGATAAATTACAACCAGAACTGTATGACTGTGATGTAATGCAACCTCTTAAATGTCTTAGGGTTTACATGATGTTTGACATATTTTGTCGAGTGCCAATAAGATATAAGGAAAAGAATCCATCTACACAGTTATGCACTCACACATAGGCTACACCTACTGTTTATCTTCTGCTTTCTATTTTTGTCCAACAGGAAGTTGTGTTGCCCCAATGGCCTTGATGTCTAAACATTATAAAGCCAGGCAGAGGAATGCATTCAGAGCTCCAATCAAAACTGCGTGGCTGATGGATAGGATGATAAATGGCACCACAGATTGAAATCTGATAATTTCAACAAAAAAGAATTCATCTGTAATGAGCTGAAAATACTTGCCAAAGGAGCCATAACTGATAGTTAATTGCAGTCAGGTGTGGCTCCGGATTGGTTAAAACAAAATCCTGCATCCACAATTTTCCAAAAAAACATTTTTTGTTCCCCTGTATTTGTATGAATGTAGGCAGTGTGTGTACTTTTACTGAAAGTCATATATCTATATGAGTTCAATTCCCACCTCGGGTCTGTATGCGTGGAGTTTGCATGTTCTCCTTGTACAGTCCAAAGACATGCAGATCAGTCTAATTGGCTTTCCTAAATTGCCTGTCATGTTTGCATGTGAATGTTAACCAGAGGCCATACTATGGTCATAGAAATGGGGAAAAAAACAGGGGTCACCTCTGGAGTCCATGGTTTCTTGTTGGACTACAGTGGTTTCTAGATGGATGGATCATTTTTTTAAATACAGTACTTTGATATACTAGCATGGACTCTGACAGTACTGTTTAACTGCAGTTAGGCTAAAAATAAGGATATAAAGTTTAAAGAGTGAGGAATGTGATGTGGATCTTTGGTCATTTTTCTCAAAAAAAAAAAAAAAAAAAAAAAAAAAGTCCAGGTGGAATACTGGACTGCCTAGTAGTTGTTCACTTCAATTATAAGGTCAGGAAGAAGTTCATACTGTATCTTGGCACGCTATGAACAATTGTTGTGTCATTATTTGGCTATGTGCATGCTTGTTAACTGATTAGATAAATACAGCAATTCCTAATTGTGATCTAGAATGTGAGCCTTACTGGGAAATGAATTGAGCTTAATGTTATTTTATGTCATTTAATACAGTTGGCATCTAAAAAAAGAGAAAAAGGCAAATAATAGACCAAAGAAAAACACTCTATTTTCATGAAATCACTAGACCTGTTTTTTTTGAAGGCAGAAAGGTTAAGGAAACCCAGTGGGATTGATATGCATAATGTTTAAATAAAACTCTTTTTGTGTAAATTAAAATTTATTTTATTCAATTCACTTTGATTTGGGTTGAAGTGATGCAAACAATCTCATTTCTGTGACTGCAGTATTTAAGCTTAGCATCCTAAGATATTGCTGGCTAGCTTAATAATTTAGCTAGAATCTGCATGTTTTGTTATGGCATATTGAAAGTGCTCTTTATAAATGTATTTTAATGCTTTGGCTAGAAATTGATAAACTCTCTGAATCCGCAAATATCTGCAGTTTGAGTTAAAATGGAACGTTTGAAAGTAAGACGAGGGCAAATATAGATAAAAATTGTCAATAGTATTAAAACAATCATCACTAATCCTTGATCTATGTAGTAAAAGAGATATTTTACAAGCACGACAACATACAGAAGAGAGAAAAAAAAGAACGCTTCAATAACAATTGTCTGCCTTGTGTTGCTGACCACAATTAGCTTAGAATACAAAGTAGAGACGGGCACAGACAGGTTTATTAAACATAGAACAGAACATTGTAATTTATAATCATGCACGTCCAGCAGGCAGGCCGAGCCCATCTTTCACTTATCTGTCTGTGAAAAGAAACAAGCCACAGTCTAATGATTGTTTCTATTTCCAAAATAGATAACCATTTTGTTCTGAGGGATTCACAATTTTGCCTGATTGTATCAGATCCAGAAATTACATGTAGCCTCTAAATTTATTTATGGGTTAATAAAACTAATGCACGCAATGAGTAATAATTCATTAAATAATTAATAAAATTGACAAAAAACTTGTTGTCAACTTGGAAAAAGATGTATCTGTCTCTTGGGAACACTCATGAACTCATGAACACCACTTGCACATTACAGGAACTCAGCTGGGAGTTATTGTCATATCCCCTGCACAGTCCTCGCTCCAAGTCATTTACCCCTTTTTTTGGCCATTAAAGGAGTTCCTGGGAGGCAGCGTTTCAGATGTAAGGGAGGCAGTTTGATCATGGCTCTGAAAGATTGATCATACTCAGAAAGATTTCTATCTTGGTGGTAGAAACTAGCGAAACTAGTAAAATACTGGGATAAATGCATGGGATATGCAGGAGATTATATGGAGAAATAAAGGTAGTTTTTACTCTCATAACTGTGTTCTGTTATTCTGCACAGTCAAAAGTCCCAGTTTGACTCGAACTGTTGTATTAAAGTGTTTTACACTTGCAATGATGTATTTATTTATTCATTTATTTATGTTTTAATACAACTGCCATTTGTTCTATTTTTCATTAAATTTTACATTATCCAGTACAAAAAAATCACATAATAAATAATAGAAATTTACACTATTATAATTTTTTATGGCAAAATAATAGATAAAAGATATTACTGGATAATAGATAAAGTAAAATATACTTTAATGTACCAGACATTAAAGTATATTCATAATTTCTACTTTTTTGGAGGCCTTCTAAAAACACCTAACATCTACAGTAAGGTGGTCTCCATATGTTTGTTGTTACTTGTAAAATAAAAAAAAGTTATTAATCTTAACACACTTTACAGTATTTTTTATTATATAAAACTAACTAGAAAATAACATTCCACTCACCGTTATTTGGAATTTAGTATGTGACAGTATGTAAAAGTTAAACTGTGGAATAGAATGTTACTTTAGATTGTAGGTTTGGTATTTTTGATAAGTTACGTACCGTAGCAGTTGCCAGCTTTTTGCAGTTAGTTACATTAAGTTATTGTAGTGGTATAGATAATGGTTGGCTGATAGATGGATGCTTTCAGAATAATAATGCTTGCTTGTGAAAATATATGAAATAATGTCTATTAATATTAGTTTATGCACTCATAGCCAATGTTAACATTTTAAATTAGCAAATTGACACATTAGCAAAATATAATGCTACAGTAGGCAATAACAATGAATAAAAAAACGTGAGTGCTTTATGGCAATACTTTAGTCCATGTCTGCCCTCTAGTGGACCTATCACTTACATGAAGTCACACTCACTCATTTCTACAGTATACCCCTTATTCTGTACAAAGAAGTGTTAAGTGTGAAGCCTATCCCACGGGACTAGGGGCACACACTAAGCACACACACTCACACACACTTACACACTATGGGCAATGCCAGTTAGCCTACATTGCATGTCTTTGGACAGTGGGAGGAACCCAGAGCACCCAGAGGAAACCCACCAAGCACAGGGGGAACTCCACACACACAGATAAGAATGCAACCCTTGACCCTGAAGGTGCGAGGCCACACTACACCACTGTGCTGTCTTTAGATTTTTCTGTGATTTGTATTTTATAGGTGTAGAATAGCAGAATTTTTTTTATCACAATCTAAAATATTAGCATCATAATATACAAATATACAAATGATACATATCTATACAGATTACATCTTAGTCTCTGCACTCTTATTCTATTCTCTCTCTCTCTCTCTCTCTCTCTCTCTCTCTCTCTGTATAATATTAAACCCTACGAATTAATTGAATGTTACTCAAGTTCATATGCATGTGAAGACAGGTGAGCCAATACTTGTGGCCATATAGTGTGAATATGCAGGATATGTAGTTGTCTAAATTGTCTGGAGTTGTCTGGATGTGATTCTCCTAAATCATGTCTGACCAAATAAGCAATCAGTTCCCCTGCACAGGTGAAAAATGACACAAAAAATGACACCCAGGCTGAGTTTCCCACTCACTCACTCACTCACTCACTCACTCACTCACTTTTAATAATTTATGTTTAGTTTCATTACTAAAGGTGGCTAATGTAAACTACTTAAATGTACAAATGTTACAGGAGTGGTTACTAATCTGTAACAAGTTGGGCTATTTTTTACTTAATTTTATTTTTTTTCCCATTATAATAATAAGGTGAAGTGACATTGGTAAGAAATGATTTGTTGTAGTTTCGATGTTTTAAAGGGAATAAAAAAACAAAACGGTATATGTAGGTGATGTACATAAAAAAAAAAGCAACAAGACAGACAGACATGCACAATTCACCACCCACACACCATGTGGTTTTATGCAAATTATTATTTTTTTTCCTATTATGGTTAGAATTAAGCTTGTTTACAGAAGTGCATTTAAATTTTGTACATAAAAAGTCCTACACGATTCATATGCATAATATTGTGCCTGTTAAAATACTGTGGTTTCTTTGTTCTAATATATTAAAAGAGACATCAGTGTGTTCTGGTCTTCTGAAGATCATCTTCATGGTGTTATTATGCAATGAGCTGGTTCTTCCTGTCCCAATACTCAACAGGAAATGACAGGTCACTCATTATTTCCTTTTACACAGTCACCTTATGTGTGATGCTATCATTTAGCCTGAGTTTTGCGGTTAGAGATAAAATTAGCCTAAGATCTGTGCAGTGTCGGTTTCATGCAGGACTGTGAAAAATTAAAGGATTATTGTCATGAAGCTTGTCAGAGTTTGGTAGGCAAATCAAGACAGTCTGTAGATGATTTGTCTGTGCAGAATGTTCTTGGCATAGTTCTTTCTTGGTGATTCGTTAGTATATGCTAACTTTATGTAAATAATGCAGTTTAACTAATGTTTTAAGGCATGGAACGTCACAAGGCCGAGCAACCCAGAACTGTGAAGAATTTCAGCCTGGGAAGTTCGGCATGCTCTAGCAAAAGGTTTAAGAATGTGGAAAAGTATCCTTATCCAGAGTATTGCATATCAAAATAGTTACTACATGGACTAAAATGTAAGATGCAAAGAAGTGAATTAGATGCAAATGCAGTTAGAGAGACTATCTTCAATAAACTAATAAAAAACTATATGTTAAAATCAGTATCATAAAAGACACTGAGCAAACAGCATGAACAGGACTCGGCAATAATCAAAGTCTAGAAAATGTACACAAAATGTATCAGTGGTTGGGTGAATTTGAGCATGTAAACTGGGAGATAAAGTTCATAGCAGCGATGTTTCTAGGTCGTGCTGTACTTTAGGAAATGATGTATACCTGACAGACCCCTGCCCTCCTATGACCTCCCTTACCCATTGGCCTGCCACTGGGCTCTGGAATCTGTTGTAACCCAGCCCAGCAGCCAGTACTGTCCACTAGCCCTCCCAGCTGATGGGGTACTACAGCTTTCTCTTTCTGGATCCGGGAATGCTTTGACCATATATGTGAGTTGGCCCTTTGTTATTAGTGTGTCATGGGAGTAAATGGAGAATAGCCTTAGAGGCTTAGGACATCACTGCTGCAGTCTATGAGACTATTACTTTAAACATCTTTGATGTGATTAAAACCTTACATCCTAAGATATCTAAATTTAAAGCGACTAAAGACATCTCTTCTAAATTAAAAGCGACTTTTGTTTCACATCAGCAAATGCATGTCAAAGTTAACGGAAACACTGTTTAAAGCATAGAATGAAAATTAGGGCCAAAAGTAACATTAGAGCTGTATACAGTACAACAAGAAGTTTAAACATTTCTGGTTAAAGTGTATTAGGCAAAGTGTGTTTCAGTGTAGTACTTTGCGATTGCTGTTACAAAGGCTAGACCTCACATAATTTCTCTTTTATTTTCTTCATTCATACAATACATTCTGTTGTTTTGCAATGAGTGTACAATTTTATAAAACTGCACTTCCTCCTTATTCCCTCTTTATTAAACCCTTGTTTAAGAAGTGCTGAAAAATTGACAATGATCTGCACTGCAGTGTGGCTTTATAAGCTTTATTAGAAGGACAAAAAGGGCTTATAGATAATTATATAAAATAAACAAATCATATTTCACAATATGAGATTATCACAATACTAAAATAGTATATCTTTATTTACTTCATTTTTTTATCACCATGTTCACTTGTCACTGTGAAATAACCAGCAAAATTACATTAGTTCAATAAGCATTAAAGCCGGCATACTCGTGTGTGTATATATATTTTATTCTTTGAACATGAAGAAATTGTATCTGAAACAACAATTTATGCAAAATGAGAATTTCTTTATATATCCTTTAAGTAAATATATTTTGACCAGTCTTTAAAAGTGTTTAAATCTGTTGCTCCACCTTGAATATTCAATGTACTCTGGCAAAGTTCACAGTTGCATAGGTCAAGGCATTTTCAGCTTCAGCCTGATTTAAAAAAGCATCCATTAAATAACAGATAGAGAACGGATTACTAAAGTAAAAATAAAACCTATAACTTTATAGCTTCAGGACCATAGTATTATAAGGCTTTAGTTTGTATTTCGATCAAACACTAGGTAACAACATTTAATTAGTGATTTCAAAACATACGTTTTTATCTTAATAGATAGCCTACCATTTGTTTTATAAGAGTGCTGAAAGATTATTATTCAGGAGAAACATAGCAACAATTTCACAACAGAAAGTTAACATTATGGCAAATATCAGATAACAACAATGTTAAATATTACTGATATTCTACATGTAATGTGCTTAATAAACTGAAGTTTCCAAAAAGATTATTGGCAAAAATAATGGTAGCTTTTAAAAATAATAAGTAAAAACGTGTATTTTTACAGAATATGTTTTAAGTACAGCTGTATTAAACAAAGGTCTTTAAAAATAAAGTTAATATGTTGTCTTAATACGTTTGGCCAATATTCTAGGAAATACTTGACTTGACTAAATGACACTGAATTTCCATAACAGTTTGCATGTTTATATCAGTTTTTAATATAGCACCAGTTTCAAAATGTACTGTAAATTCCAGATATGTATGTGTTTATTCAAGCAAAGAAAAATCTACTTTTCCAATAAAAAAAATCTGGATTACCTCATTTCTTTGACTTGAATGTTCATTGGTGGAACCTTTATAGGACAATAATAAAAATGTCCACATTTGGTAAGAATGTACAAATACCAAAAACATACTTAAAATTATAGTAGAAAGTAATAATCAAACTGACCTTTTCTATTTGTAAGTATAACACCAACCAGAACAAGGATTATAATAACAGATAATACATTGGAAGTTATCAAGACAATGACACTCCAGTTGTTACTTTCTGAAAAAAAGCACAATGTGCTTAATAAACAGCTGAAAGGTTTAATATAAAAACACATATACTGTATATTGATATACATATATTGATGCATATTGATATAGTGTACTGTGTACTGTATTAATATACAAACACCAATTAACCATAGCATCAAAACATTATGCTCAGTATCTGCCCACTGTGATCTGGGTGTGGCGGGCTGGGGTGCACTGGGTGTTTTGGTGCCTTTATATAATGGCCAGCTTAGATTTTTTCTGTGTGTGATTTGTGCTGCATTGGTATTTCTGTAGGATTCTGTATAATTAATAATCAATGTTGATTGTAATCGACAATTAGTATCTACCAGCATATAAAATATAGTGTATGCTAAGATATTAATAGTAAAAAAAAGTATAAATACATGTTTGTTTCTCCTCTTTAGAATGTAGTATAAATGTTCTCTAAGAAATATTATTTAATAAGAACTGATTTGGCTAACTTTTTTCATTTAATGCCTTATAATTATATATTGTTGTAGAAAAATTGTTACATTTGTTAATAAAACCTTTGTGATATGAACAACAATTACATTATGTATTGGGATATACAGTAATTGGCCTTAACTAAAATGTTGTTATAGACATAAAGCATTATCAAATTATTTACCTTTTACATTAAGTTTTGTCCCATTTCCCAAAAGAATTGTTCCACATGCTGCCACTGCACAGTAATAAATTCCTTTTTCTACAGGTTTAAGGTTGCTCTTGAGCAGAGTGTAGATGCAGCTCTGTGTAGGAAAATCAGCCTTGGAGCTCCTTTCACACTGCACGCTGCTGTTTCCATGAGTGTAAATGATTCCTGAATGAGATTCTTCTGAATCATGGTTGAACCAGTACACACTCTGTTCATCTACACAGCTTGAAGCAATCCCTTGTACTGAACACTGAAGTGTGACAGATTCTCCACTCATGCTAACTGTTAGAGTTGGAGCCTGGTAGTTGGTGTTTACAGCTTTAAAATTAATGTTGGAAGTGTAAAATAGGGAGAAAGAATATTGTGAAATATGTAGTCTTAAACACAGAAAAATATAGTTACAGGAAAGAGACATGTTGGCAGAAATCATCTACATACCCTGAAAAATCACATGTGTTCCAGATCCAAACTCCACAATATTTTCCAGTATTTGTGCACAGAAGTATGTTGCTGTATCCTCTTCTTTAATTCCAGCAATGTTTAGATCAAATATTTTCCCATCCCAAGTAGTAGAGTAGCGTCCATCATTAAATGATCCACTCATTCTGTGGGTGTTTTTTATTGTTCTCGATACATACTGAGGCACCCCTCCAGAACTCTGTTTGTACCAAACTAAATTATTTTTATGGTTTGTTAATGAACTTTCACTACATTTGATCGTTACATTATCTCCATGCCTCACTGTTTGCACCTTAATCACATTGATGTCAGATGATTTAACTGAAAGCAGTGACAAAAAAAAAGAAAATAAAAATGAAGTATTAAGATATTATTAAATTACATTATTATTATTTGCAGTGAAATCATTTAAAATGTCACTTACCTGCTGTGATGAGGCCAAAAAAAGCACAGAATGCGATCATTGTTCATTCGAAGACAAAGTGATAGTGCAGTCTAACAAACCTGTGCTTAGTAGAAAACCAGTCCCAGTGTCATGTGATTGGACATTTTGAAACTTTTGATTGCATTGATTGGTCCAATATTTTAAAACAGATTTTTTTTTTGTTTGTTTTTTTTATGCTGCAATAGTATCTTTAGCAAAACAAATTATGTTACTTGGAATTCATGCATAATTCCTGAAAATTTTTACTGGCAAATATATCCGAGAAGGAACTGGAGTATCATTCAGTAAAAGAATTATTGAGATAACCCTGGTTTGCTGGTGTCTCTTAAAGCCAATGTTCATTTTATTACATAACCTTAAATACATTTCAACTATATTTGCCTGTCTGGAATAACCCCTGGAGGGCAGCCTGTGCCCATAAACCTATGTCCAGTGTTACATTTTAGTAAGCAAAACTCCTGATGTTCCAGAAAATGTCTTCCAACATTCAGTCCAAGTCCATTGAGCAAGGTGAATTCAATCCACAGCATGAAGTCTTTGGCATAGAAATAAGGCAACAAGAGGTGTAACAAGTCTGCAATCATAGCCAGGAGCATGCAAATGTACATGCAGTTTTTAAAGTGTGGTTAAAGTGGGATTTGGCAGGTGGGGGAGACCCTATAACCCGAATTTCTAAATAACTCCTGTAATGATTTGCATGGGCGTTGCTAGACATGAAGCTCTACTGGGACACAGCCCCCTCTCAAATCACACATTTATTAAAAAATTTCCTATTAAAGTGGGCAGAGAGTGTAAATATAATATAAACACAAACAAAGCATTTAGCAACAGTTTGAGGGTGCCTGTCCAAAATTAAGTCCAATGTGAGTTGGTACATTTTTTTTAACATTGAACCCTATAAGGCAGCAAGGTGGCATAATTGTTAGCCAGCACTGTGGCCTCGCATTCCCAGGGTCAAAGGTTCGATTCTTGCTCTGGGTCTGCGCATGTGGAGTTTGCATGCTCTCACTGTGCTTGGTTACTTTCCTCCGGGTACTCTGGTTTCCCCCAAAGTCCAAAGACATGTATATTGGGTAAATTGGCATTATTGCCCATAGTGTGTGCACTGGGATGGATTGGCATTGTGGATCCCCCCAAAAATCTATTCATACCTATTATTACCACTGACCCAGTTCATTTAGAGTTACCATACTCACAAATCACAGATTAAAGTCATTATGAAGGCCTTACAGAGCATAAGTAGCAATATGAACTGTTTAGAGGAGATTATTGCATATTTTGGATGCCTTTACCATTGTTTAACTATGTAGAAAGAAATAAAAATCGAGAAAGACTATGGAATTAGAAAGCGTGTCCAACCTTGACTGGCAGTAAATTGCAACATCTACTGTAGTTCTGATGGAGTCTGATTATCATCTCTGCATGTGGTGATAATACACAGGAACCGCACTGGGGCGTTTATCTCTATGTACTGTATTACTCCATGTCCCAGTTGTTCAAATAATTATTAATTACACAGTCATTAAACTGTCAGTCACGTCATGGGTGAAGGAGCAAGCAAACACATATGATAATGTTATAAAGTTAAATAAACAATGAACTGTCTACAACTACAGCATTTTTGAACTGTTGCTTATGCTACATCACAGGTGAGTTTAACACACTTGGAGAAAAGTGCTATGAATGTACTATGAAAAGTGCTATGAATGTTAGTAATCATTTCCAACCAGAGAGCATGCCCAATTTGTTTCTTGAACTTCCAGCTATGAACGTCTGTTCTGTAGCATCACTGACTACAGGCTCTGCTTTAGAGAAAAACATAATACCATACTATAAATTGCTGCCACATTTCAATTTGAGTTAAAAAAGTGTGCATACAATTTTTGGGTCCCTCTATAAATAGACTAATCTTATACCTTATATAAACAAAACTTTACTTAGATTCAACTACTATCTGATTAGCAATCTAAAATACATGTATACTTATGGAAAATGATTTAAATGCATTTGTGGTTTTGCTGCAAAGGTGTGAATGAACAAGAGGCTTCACCACTATTGTGGGTGGAAAACACGCACGACAAACTTTTGCTTTGTGACAGAAAGCAGGTAACAAGTGCTTCTGCAAGTGTTTTTTTACACAATGTACTGTTTCTATTAACCGATTGTGTGATGCATGTCCAAACTTTTGCTGATTGAAATGCCTTTCAGTGCGCTGCTGAGGTCCTGAGGTCAACAGATATAACATATGCTATGTTTTTATATAACCTTCTGTACACTAAGATACAAAATCTGAAATATTTTAATCCTTTTATAAAAATAAATAAATAAATAAAATATATTCCAGTAAATTAAATGCTTACATGGGTACATAAGAGTATGACTCAGTAGTGTTTAGTTTAACCTTGCTTCATAAAAAATTGGCTGTTCCCAGAGTGGTGTATCAAGGCACCTCAGTGGGAAGTCTGTGGGAAGGAAAAAGTGTGGCAGAAAATGCTGCACAATGAGAAGAGGTGACCGGACCCTGAGGAAGATTGTGGAGAAGAACCGATTCCAGACCTTGAGGGACCTGCGGAAGCAGTGGACCGAGTCTGGAGTAGAAACATCCAGAGCCACCGTGTACAGGCGTGTGCAGGAAATGGGCTACAGGTGCCGCATTCCCAAGGTCAAGCCACTTTTGAACCAGAAACAGCGGCAGAAGCACCTGACCTGGGCTACAGAGAAGCAGCACTGGACTGTTGCTCAGTGATCCAAAGTACTTTTTTCGGATGAAAGCAAATTTTGCATGTCATTCGGAAATCAAGGTGCCAGAGTCTGGAGGAAGACTGGGGAGAGGGAAATGCCAAAATGCCTAAAGTCCAGTGTCAAGTACCCACAGTCAGTGATGGTCTGGGGTGCCATGTCAGCTGCTGGTGTTGGTCCACTGTGTTTTATCAAGGGCAGGGTCAATGCAGCTAGCTATCAGGAGATTTTGGAGCACTTCATGCTTCCTTCTGCTGAAAAGCTTTATGGAGATGAAGATTTCATTTTTCAGCACGACCTGGCACCTGCTCACAGTGCCAAAACCACTGGTAAATGGTTTACTGACCATGGTATTACTGTGCTCAATTGGCCTGCCAACTGTCCTGACCTGAACCCCATAGAGAATCTGTGGAATATTTTAAAGAGAAAGTTATGAGACGCAAGACTCAACACTCTGGATGAGCTTAAGGCCGCTATCGAAGCATCCTGGGCTTCTATAACACCATTGGCAGTGCCACAACCTGATTGCCTCTATGCCACGCCGCATTGAAGCAGTAATTTCTGCAAAAGGATTCCCGACCAAGTATTGAGTGCATAATTGAACATAATTATTTAAAGGTTGACTTTTTTTTGTATTAAAAACACTTTTCTTTTATTGGTCGGATGAAATATGCTAATTTTTTGAGATAGGAATTTTGGGTTTTCATGAGCTGTATGCCAAAATCATCAATATTAAAACAATAAAAGGCTTGAACTACTTCAGTTGTGTTTAATAAATCTAAAATATATAAAAGTCTAATGTTTATCAGTACATTACAGAAAATAATGAACTTTATCACAATATGCTAATTTTTTGAGAAGGACCTGTACAGCAAAATACAATTTCAGTAAAAAGACATGTTGTCAGAAAATCTACTTTATATACCTGAAAAATTTAAAGTATTCCAGATCCAAACTTTACAATATTATCCAGAATTTTTGCACAGAAATCTTTCCTCATTCCGAGTAAGAGAGAAACAGCCATCATTTAATGCTTCATTCATTCTGTGGGTGTTTTTTAATTGTTCTCACTACATACTGAGGCACCTTTCCGAAACTCTGTTTAAACCAAACTACAGTAAATTATCTTTGTGGTCACTTAACCACTTTTTACTACATTTGATAGTTACACCATCTCCATGCCTCACTGTTTGCACCTTAATCCCATTGAAATGGGAAAAACTGAAAAAAAGTAACAATTAATGATAATTATATGCACCATTATTGTCTTAAATGAAAACATTCAAAATGTCACTCACCTGTTATGAGGAAGCCAAAAATAGCAAGAAATTTGATTATTGTTCCTGCTAGGACGAAGAGCTAATGAGCCTTAATAAATTTGTTCAGTAGAAAACCAGGCCCAGTGTTACATATGATTGGGTGTTTTAAACTGATGGCCTGCTTTTATTGGACCAGTAGCACCATATAGGTTGGCTTAACTCAAGTTATTTTCTTTGCAGAGGCACATAATTCTTATATTGTCTGCAAGACATACCAGTAGAAGTAGAAGGTTAATTGGCTGTCCTAAATTGCCTCTAGGTGTGAAGGAGTATGTGGTAGTGTGGGCATTCAAGAATTATTCCTGCATTACACCAAGCTTCATGGAAAATGCTGAAGATCCATCTGACCTTGCCTAGAATGAAGAGGTTACTGTGGTTGAATAAATAAGTTAATTAATTTAGCTACTGTAGGACCATAACACCATATGCCGCATGTGTAACATGTTTGACAGGTGGAAGAAAAAAAGAAATTAAAGTACTCAGACTGTGGCAAGTGTTAGTAATCTTCTGTTGTCCAATTTTGGTGAGGCGTTGCGAATTGTAACCCCGGTTTCCTGTTCTTAGCTGACATAAGTGGCATTCTGTGTGGTCTTCTGCTGCTAGAGCTAATTAAAGCTCATCAATTTGTGATCACATTTGTGAGTCACCATATAATGTATGTGAATGCATACAAATTGAGGAGCTCTTGTAGGATAGGAACATTTTTCTGACCTAACAGCATTTTTAATGAGTACCGCATTTCTTGTGTAAATAGTCATTTAAATGATTTAGGAATACATTTATTCATATCCAAGGTAAAAAATGAAGCCTATTGTTAGAACCATCTTGGTACCTCTCTAGCTCAGAACTTTAAATGTGGCCATTTTCTATTTGTCTCCAGTAAGTTTTCACTTTTAGGGTTTGGGACATTATGAATACCTGGTGATCCCCTTTGGTCATACTAATGCCCCTGCGATCATTCAGGCCTTCATTAACGACGTTCTTAGGGCGTTCCTCAATTCATCAGTGTTTGTTTACCTGGACAATATTACGATTTTACCTCGGGACCTGAAAGAACATCAGCACCACGTTCGGCAGGTGCTGCAGAGTCTACTGGAAAACAACCTGTTCATCAAAGCCAAGAAATGTGAGTCCCATACCACATCTACCACATTCCTCGGGTTCATTATCGGCCCCACAGGCATTAAGATGGAACCCGCCGTTTTATGGAAGCCGTTGCCCATTCCCACCTCACGGCAGGAACTCCAGAGGTTCCTGGCCTTTGCTAACTTCTACCACCGCTACTCTATTAGAGCTCTTTAATAAAGCTGTTAAAGCTCCATTGCTGCCCCCTTGACAACTTTTACCTCTCCCAGTAATCATTTTCACTGAGACCTGAAATCCAAGACAGCCTTTTCTAACCCTAATAAACATTTCATGCCCGCCCCTATCCTAACCATCTCGGACCATCACGCCAGTTTGTCGTGGAGGTCAATGTCTCCAGCACGGGGGTAAAAGGCGTCCTTTCCCATAGACCCACACACAATAACAAGCTGCACCTCTGCTCCTTCTTCTCTCCCCGCCTAACCCCCGCTGAAAGAAATTATGGCATCAAGCTTCTGGCCATCAAGTTGGCTCTGGAGGAGTGGAGACACTGGCTAGAAGGGGTGGAGGTTCCTTTACTAGTCTGGATTGATCATAGAAACCTTAAGTACCTACGGGGCAAGAGGCTCAACGCCCTCCAGGCTTAGTGGTCCCTCTTTTTCTCCAGATTCACCCTCTCCTATGGCCCAGGATAAAAAAACTTCAAGCCGGACACGCCTCTTTTTTCCTCTCTCCCTGCGTTCTAAGGTCCTGAAGTGAGCGCACAGCTGGGAGAAGTCTCAAAAAGAGTTGAGAGATTAAGAGATTAGAGTAAGAGGCCTCCTAATGAAATAGAAGAATTATTACATCTTACCTTTTGTATTGTATTTACGGTATTTCCATTCCCAAAGAGGATCTTTTCTCATGCTGTCAGTATAGTAAATTCCATCATCAGCAGGGTTGCCCTTGAGCAGTGTAAATGCAGCTCTCTTTGGGAAAACCAGCCTCAGAGCTTCTCTTACACTGATCACTGTTGAGTCCATGAGTGTAAATGATTCCTGTATGAGATTTTCCTGAACCATGTTTGAACCAGTACACACTCTGTTCATGTGCACAGCCTGAAGCAATAACCTGTACCAGATTCTCCACTTTAAACTTTGATCACATGATCAAAAATCAATGACAGTTAAAAAGCTTTTTGGTAAAATGTAATTGTTTTTTACTGTACCTTAAAAACACACAATTGTTAACTGTATTACATTTTCAACTAATTCTCTGAAATATATTGAGATCATATTTATTTTTGTTGTCGTTGAACAAGTGGCGATAAAATTTGTTGGTTACGGCGTCTCCACACATTTTAATTTGCTCTCAAAGATCAGTGATGTCAGTTGTCTTGAAAATAGATTTGGGCAGTGGGAGGAAACCCACAAAGAGAACATGCAAACTCAATGCACACAGCGCAGGAATTGGATCCAGGACCAGGAGCTGCAAGGTGACAGTGATAACCGCAGTGGCAAATTTGCTGCTTCTTATCTGTAGGACCCACAATTTGAAATTAATAATGGATTTTTGTTTAAATGTCTGCATTGAGCATGGACGTTGCAGGACATGAATCTCTACAGGGGCGCAGGTCCACCATTACTTCAATCACAGCAGCACAGAGTATAAAATCATGCAGAGGTTCAAGAGGTCAAGGCCAAGAGGTTCAGTTAATGTTTACATCAGAATGAAAAGAGATGATGAATGGTGTGAGAAGTGGAAATACTTTGTTAATAAGGAAGGGGTCAGGCATAAATTGGCAGGTTTTTTCAGCTGCCAGGAAGCATATATTTTTTCATATAATCACTAGAAAACATCACTTGGTCCTTCTCTAATCTTCAACTCTATGGGTCAGCCTCAGATTCTTGTTTTTGGCTGCCAGGAGTGAAACCTGATGTAGTATGCTGTTGTTGCTCATCCACCTCAAGGTCTGATGTGTAGACTTCCTGTCAGCTCAAACCAGTCATTCCCCACTGACACTTCTCTCTAACAAGCTTGCACATCTAGTGCTCACAGGATGTTTTTGCACCATTCTCTGAAACTGGTGTGTGTTGATACATGGAATAGCTACAGCACACAAGCTACACAGCAGTGTACTCACCATTTTGCAGTGTGGGTTGACTGCATTGCTTTGACACTGCAAATTATAAAATATATATATATATATATAATATATTGTCCTATATAATTAATCAAAATCAAAAGGCAGTCAATTTAATTGATGCAGATGATAAACTTACCATATCAGGTTATCTAATTTCACTTATCTCTTCTGCAAAATCATCAACCTGTATATTAGATCCTATACCGACACATTTTCTCAAGCAGATAGTACCAGCAATAATAAAACCCCTGTTAAAAATAGAAAACTCTTTACTCAGCAGTGGGTATGTTTCAAAATCTTTTAATTTAGCTGTTATTGAACCAACAGTTATAAAACCCGACCTTGAAACTGTCAGCTGTTTAACAGCCAATATCAAACCTCCCCTTTACCTCTAAGATTCTGGAAAAGATAGTAGCACAGCAGCTATGTTTATATCTACATAGGAATAGCATACACCAAATGCATCATTCGGGATTTAGGCTTATACCAGCACAGAGATAGCACTTGTTAAAGTAGTAAATGACCTCCTTTTGGCCTCTGATCAGGGTTTGTGATTTGTTTGTGATACTTGACCTCAGTGCAGCTTTTGACACCATCGACCATAGTATTCTTCTTCACAACTAAACAATGCAGAAAAAATAGTTCTTGCTTTTATCACCTTTAGGTAGGACTATTTTAAAGCCCTACTGTCTAGTTGTTCAACTGGGTGCATGTACAAGCTTCAATTAGTCCAAAATGCAGCAGCAAGAGTCCGCACTAGAACCAGAAGATATGACACATCACCCCTATCTTATCCACATTGCATTGGCTTCAAGTGACATTTTACATCGATTTTCAAATAATACTTTTAACATATAAAGCATTAGTTGGTAGTTGCAGTACTTGAGTGAACTGCTAGTGTCTTACAATACGCAATGCCTACTGTATATGTGGCACGAAGTGATTGATCAAAGGATGCAGGCTGCTTGTCAGTGTATAACATAATAACATGACAGTTTTTTCGTTTGCTTATTTATCTTAGAAACTGCATTTACATGTATATTTTATAATCAAACAGACAATAATAATCAAATGTAAAAGTAAATGCTTTGGTATATATTATGCATGTGTTATAGAATAGAACACATTACAGAATATGTATAAGGTGTACTGTATGTTCATGACTTTTGTAAGTTGAATTCAGAATGCAGCCATCAATACATCACTTTACAGTTCATGGTTGTTACGTCTTGGTCACCGTCTAATGGATATGTGTTGTGTCACAATGATGGTTGTTGGGAAATAATGTGCAGGAATCTTTCAAAGACAAAAAGTAAAATAGCAGGTATTACTATTAACACCTTTGTATTTTTCAAGCATACATACTATATAAAACATACAGGTATTTATTTCCTATGAATTAAAAACCTATTAACTGTTGCAACATTTCTATATTTATGTAGGTTTAGGCTGTAAGGATAAAAGTGGTATTGTGGGAGAAATTCCTCTAGAGATTGATGCGTAGGATGCTGTGCACAGCAGCAGTTTCCTTTTGGCAGCATACAGTGAAGACTTCTACAAGATGAACATGCAGTTCAGTCTGCTATTGTAACTGTTCCAGATATGACTAAGATGAATTAAGTGTGAACATACAGTACATTAGACATATCTTTTTAAGCAGGAACATACAGTACAAAGCAGAGACAACCTATGGACTAGAATTACAAACTTGTTGATTTTTCCCCGAAATACTTTTATATTGTTTTCATTGTAATTAATAATGAATAGGGAGGGGGGACACTTAAAATGACAGCAGCAAAGAAGGCAATCTGGGACCTGTCCAATTGCAATACTTAGTAAAATGACTCTTGTCTGCACCCGACTGTGTATTGATTATAGGTTTAACTGTTTTTTTTAAAGCTTGTATCAGCATTGTCACCTCTTCATCAGCATGTGTTTACTGTTTGACATAATATAACAGTTATTTTGTAGCCCTTAAAACTCAGAGCATTTTAGCCATTTTTTTGTTCTGCTGTACTTTTAATAAACATATATACAGTAGTGCTATGGATAGGACGGCACGGCGGCTTAGTGGTTAGCACTTTCGCCTTGCACCTCCATGTTTGATTCTAGGCCAGGTTCTCCTGCCTCTGCATGCATGGAGTTTGCATGTTCTCCCAGTGCTTGTAGGGTTTCCTCTGCTTACTTTGGTTTCCTCCCACAGTCCAAAGACATGCAGATTAGGCTTATTGGTGTTCTCAAATGGTCCATAGTGTGTGAATGAGTGCACTGTAAACCCTAATGTTTAAAGTAATTAAACATATTGAGTACTGTTAACTTAAATAATTACAATTAGTTCAAATTAATAGACCTTCATGAGTATTTAGAACTTTTTGGTATTTATGCGTTTGTAGAAATGACACTTTTCAAGTTAGTTGAACAAATTTTATTTTATGTATTTTTTAAGTACTTAAGTAACAGTAACTGTCACCTTAAAGTTCCACCAACTTAAAATCTTTCAGACTAGCGATTTTGTGTCTGACGTCATCAGGGCAATGGGGCACTGGTGGCTCAGTGGTAGGTGTTTCACCTGCCATGTAAAAGGCCCAGGTTCGATTCCCAACAACTGGATGAAGTGCCTGTCCCAAGACCAGATAAAATGGAAGGGTTACGTCAGGAAGGGCATCTGGTGTAAAACCTGTGCCAAGCTTGTGTGCGGGACGGATTGTCTGCTGTAGCGACCCATTGCCAGGAGCAGCCGAAAGACCAACAACAATTTATTTGATTTGCAACAACTAAAAAAAATGAGTACAACAAACTCAAAAACTCATAGTTCCATTTACTTAAAACTGGAAACATCATTACTTAAAAAAATTGATGTAACTGATTACCTCAAATTTTTTGAGTTTTGCCAACTTATTCGGGTTTACAGTGTGTGTGTGCCCAGCAATGATTGGCACCCTGTCCAGGGTGCACTCTGCCTCGTGCCCTAAGTCTTTTGGTACCACCAGTGACCCTGTATACAGAATATACATTATAGAGTTATGCTTAAAAAAAAAACATATGCGATAGGCAAAATGATGAAATAAATTTTATTTTTTATACAAACATGACTGAGCAAAAAATACTCATGATACTCATAATATGCTAATTTTTAAAGTTCTACATGTTTGCAACATCATTCCCATATTTCAGTAGTGGTAAAATTTAAACTTCATAAAATTAAAAAAATCATAAAAGTAATGGTAAGTTTTATTCTAGCTGACATATTGTATCTTTACAGTTTAAATTATTATCAGCAAAGTGGATCTTTTCTTCGTTACAAATGTAATCCGTTAAAACTTTTACTTCATCATTCTCTGACAGTTTTGCTCATTGGACCTTGTGTATACACTGCTGTCTTTTCAGTGATGGGGAGATAGAATCAGAAACAAAGAAGAATGAAAAACACAGCAAGAGCACTTCCAACCTTCTACAATTTTGGCACAGATCATACAAGTGTAAGTCAATATGAAGCTTTCAGAAAACAAGAGTAACTGAGAGGCTGTAAGGTCTTCCTTTTAAAACAACAAGGCTAATCTGTGCCAAAATAACATATAAATCATTCAAAACCTTTCAGGAAGCTGTCTGTGTGATTTTCTCTCAAGCGCCGTTTTTCTGTCGTCAAAAACAAACATTTTGATGTCCGTACTTAGCCTTGCATGACGTGAGTGAGAGTCCACTCAGGGGCTCATAAATCACTAGCCTGGGTAAGAGAAATAAGAAGATTATGTTTCTGGTATATTAGTTTTATGTCTGTAGGCACCTAGTAGACAAGGCAGTTCAGTGGACTGATGTAATGGTGACTGCTGTTTTTTCTACTCTTGTCTAACAGCCAGATGAAAAAAGGATTCACTGCTGTATAGTGTATAGAACTTCCTGGTGATGTCATGCCCTTGGTGATGTCATTACAGTGCAGGCTGCTTCATCTGAATAATCACTACCTGCAGAACACCACCCAACCACTTTCCTTAGTCTTTATCACATACTGTACACTAAGTAGTTAAGATGCTAATTGTTTGGGATTACATCATACAGTACTAGCTACCATCATTTAATTTAATATAATATATTAATATCTGGGTGGCAAAGTGGCTTAGTGGTGAACACTGTTGTCTTGCATCTCCAGGGGTCTGGGTTTGATTACCGTCTTGGGTCTAGTGGAGTTTGCATGTTCTTCAAGGCTAACTGGCATTCTCAAATTACCCTTAGTGTGTAAATGAGCGTGTGTGTGTGTACCCTTTGATGGATTGGCACCCTGTTCAAGGTGTGTCCTGGGATAGGCTCCAGGCCCCCCACAACCCTGTATACAGTATAAAGCAGTACAGACAGTGAGTGATATTACTTTAGGTTTTGGGACACAAAGCATTGAGCAGGTCGTGCATATTAAAGTACTTTGTTGTTATTTGAAATGTTTTAAAACTGTTGTTGATATTTGCAGAGATGATTAGTTCGATCATGTTCTGTGCCGATTTCAATAAACACTGTCTTCAGATGATACCAAAGTGAAATATCACAAGGTTTGGTTCCATATGATCTTCTTTTGTTAATTAAAGCTAATCCTGAAATGTAAAAAAAAAAAAAAAATAGTTCCGATATGGAAACTATGGAGCCAGACCTTTGTGCCACCTTGGATTTACGGCTGTCAGTTTTAATTTTGAAATCTTTGACATCATAGACCTAAGAATTTTTTTTACAAGTCACCCAACTGAGACATCAAATTTTTAAGGGAAACTGAGACAAAACTGCAGAATGAGATCCACAAAAATTACAGACAGAAAAATAAAAGAACAAAGTGTGAGAAAAAGCATGAAAAAAAGACAGTAAGCAAGCATAAAGGCAAAAAAAAAAAAAAAGAAGCACAAAATACCAATTGATGTAAAACACCACAGGTGGGAATGAGAGGTCCTTTCATTTAGGTTTTTTTTTTTTTTTTTAATACAGAACAATGCATAGGATCGGCCACTAGATGGGGTCCAAAACAAGATGAGTTCATTGCTTGGTGACTGAAAGGTGTTTTCTGTACAGGACTTGAACTACTGAATGAGTGAGATATCTGACAGTAGGGAACTGTCCAGTAGGGAACTGTCAGATCTAAACGGAGTAATGTAATGAATGAAGTTTAAATCATTAAAGTTATTTTTTTTACCGAATTTTAAAATTAATTTGAGGTATAAAGGGCAGCGGTGATGTCAAAATGAAATTGACTTTGTCTGTGTCGTTTAGGGGTAGAATAGAGATTTTCAGTCTGTGCAGACAGGGTGTACCCAGTGCTTCTTCAAAAGGTTCCACATACATTTTTAACTGGATTTTATTACGATATGAATTTAACCACATGCCCAATTCACCTAATGGCCATGATGAAATCTCACTCTTGGGATAAATGAGAGAATAAATCACAACTTTAACTATTTTGTGACATCTAGTGAAAATATGAGCTTAAAGCCCTGAACTCTTGATGTGAACCCTGATATTTTTTTACCTGTGATGACTGCATTTTCTGCTTCGGTGATAGACCATCATGTAGTCCAAAGAGTTTCTATAGGAAAAAAGGAAGCCATTTTGAATCTGAGAAAATCAATCAGAGCCGTACAAAATGCAAGCCACTCATCAGCAGTAAGAAATGGAAGGCCAAAGTATTACAATCTCAAGATCAACATCTACCAAAATGAAAAAAGTGTGAAAAGAGAAAGGATCTACTCATGATAAAAAAAAAAAACAATCAAACTCATCACACAAGCATGGTGGCAGTAGTGTCATGACTTGGACTTGTATTCCTGCTTTTCTAACAGGCTCACTAATCCTTATTGATGTTGATAATGATCAGCAACAGAATAAATTCACAAGTCTAGATAACAATTCAAAGAAAGATTACCCTAAATTAACCTAAGGGATATGCAATCGCACATTAATATGTTATTTATTTAAAAAACAGCTCTTCCTATACATTCCGTCTGTTGTGATTATAAAATGTTTGCTGGATTGAAGTTCCAATTTCATCATTCATAAAACATTAATGATAGAGTTAACAGTTAACGCAGTGGAGCAAACAAGACAAAGATAAAACAAGTTTTATAACACAGCTTCATTTTCTACAGCACAGATTTACACAGAATATTCACTTCAAAGACAAACAATTAGCCATCTAACAAGCCTGAACATTGATCGAATGATAAATTAGATGTTGAATATGGATGAAGCCTCTGGTTTTGACAGAGTCAAAATAATGCAGTACTGCAATGTGATATGGAATGGGATAGGGTTTAGGGCAATTGTTTTTGACAACACCATTGTACTTTTTTGCTGTTATAGTATGTGTACAGCAATATGGTACAGTACAGGTAGTATAGTATGGTACATGGTTCCATGGTACATATGGTTTCCCCCCTCACACAAGGCAAAAACCTTACTTCGGTACGCTTCTGTGGTTGTCTACAATAAACATTAGTGCTGTCAGAATGAATGATTAATCCAAGTGATTTATTAAAAAACCTATATATATATGTAACGGAGTTTAAATAAGTGGATTAAATTCATGCATAAATTGTGAAAACACGCCATTGGTTGTGCTCTGCTGTATCCGCATTCGTCACAGATTGGGAGCGGAGCGTCACAAACGGCAGCAGTTTTCATACTGACTTTCTGCTGGTAAGATGCATTGATGATTGCTCTGTCTTATTAACTAGGTTTGGAAAGATTTTCAAGTATAAAACTAAGATTTTATACTATACACGAGTTATTACTTCGGTGTGTCAGCTTCTAGTACATGTTATTTGTCATTAATGATCTGCAATATAACCAACTTATGGGGCTGTTTGTCCCAGGTATGTGTTTGTCATGTAGTTTGTACATTTACATTTACATTTAGGCATTTGGCAGACTTACAAAAAGCGACTTTAATGTTTACATCATTGGATACATACTTACACTGGGTTAACTAGGTTAATAACTAAGTGCCATTAGTCCAACACAACTGGAAAGAGGTTTTTATTTATTTTTGGTTTTTTTTTTTTGTGTGTGTGGGGGGGGTTAAAGTACTGGAGAAACAGATGCGTCTTGAGTCGTCGTTTAAAGATAGTCAAAGTCTCTGATGTACGGACATCTAGAGGAAGTTCATTCCACCACCTAGGTGCTAGAACAGAAAAGAGCCTGGATGAATGCCGCCCTCGATCCTTGAGAGATGGTGGGATGAGGCGAGCAGTGCTGGAGGATCGGAGGGAACGTGGTGCAGTGTGTGGTGTAATTAGCGCAGAGAGGTAAGTGGGTGCTGGGCCATTTTTAGCTTTGTAGGCAAGCATCAGTGTTTTAAATTTGATGCGGGCAGCTACAGGAAGCCAGTGCAGGGAGCGGAGGAGTGGGGTGGTGTGGGAGAACTTGGGAAGGTTAAAAATGAGACGTGCTGCTGCATTCTGGATCAGTTGCAGAGGACGAATCGTGGACAGAGACAGGCCTGCCAGGAGTGAGTTGCAGTAGTCCAGTCTTGAAATAACAAGGGACTGAACAAGCACCTGAGTAGCCTGTGAAGAAAGAAATGGGCGAATTCTTCTAATATTGTAAAGAAGAAATCGACAAGAGCGAGTAAGGTTAGCGATGTGTGGGGAACATGACAAATGATTGTCCACGGTTACCCCAAGATTGCGGGCGGTGGCTGAAGGAGTGATTTGGTTGTTGTCCAGGGATATCACAAGGTCTTGACCTGGGGATGAGTCACAAGGGATAAACAACAGTTCGGTTTTACTGAGATTGAGCTTCAGCTGATGAGCAGCCATCCAGAATGAGATGTCTGCCAGACATGCTGAGATCCGGGTGGAAACCTGAGTGTCAGAGGGAGGAAAGGAAAGAACAAGTTGGGTGTCGTCTGCATAACAGTGGTATGAGAATCCATGCGATGATATGACCTTACCAAGAGACCAGGTATAGAGGGAGAACAGAAGAGGACCAAGTACTGAGCCCTGCGGGACACCAGTAGAGAGTCTACGTGGGGCAGATGTAGATTCCCTCCATGTTACCTCATATGACCTATCTTCTAGAAAAGAAGCAAACCATTGCCACGCTGTTCCACAAATTCCAAGGCTTGTAAGAATAGATAATAGAATCTTGTGGTTCACCGTGTCAAATGCAGCTGACAGGTCCAGGAGGATGAGGACAGATGACAGTTTAGCAGATCTTGCTGCATGGAGCTTCTCAGTGACTGACAGAAGGGCAGTCTCTGTGGAATGTGCCACTTTGAATCCAGATTGGTTGGGATCATTAAGGTTGTTCTGTGAGAGATAAAGAGACATTTGATTATAAACAGCTCTTTCAAGAATTTTGGAAATAAAAGAGAGCAGTGATACCGGGCGATAGTTGTTAACTTCTGATGGGTCCAGGCAGGGTTTCTTGAGGATGGGAATAACCCTCGCCTTCTTAAAAGCGGCAGGAACATGACCAGATGATATGGAATGGTTGATGATGAATGTGGTGAAGGGAAGGAGGTCCCGTGAGATGGCCTGGAGCATTGTGGAAGGGATTGGGTCTAATGAACAGGTGGTAGGGTTAGATGACGAGATGATCTGTTGAATCTCATCAGATGACAGGTTGGAGAATTCTGCTAAAGGAGGGAAGGAAAGGTCCTGAGGTTCTGCCGTAGGAGTTTGGTTGAGAGCGAAGGACTGGCGGATTGCTGCAATCTTCCCATCGTAGAATGTGGCAAAATCGTCAGCAGTCAGAGAGGAAGGGGCAGGAGGAGTCGGTGGGTTGAGTAGTGAGGAGAAGATGTTGTGGTTTGTAAATTGTACGCCGAACCGAGTTTAGCGTTAGCACGTGCTGCAGACTCACATGTGCTAATTTAATTGCTAATGTTTTGCATCATTACAGACATGTTTTTTTCCACTTTTGTCTTTCTTTTCTTACAAAAATATAGAAAATTTGGTCACTTGAGTGCATAGTTTCAATTATGTTTTATATTTTTATTTAGAATCTTGTCCACTATATGTTCATGACCACTTTGAGAAAATAGAATTGCAGCAGTTTTCATACTGACTTTCTGCTGACTGTCACATCATTAATGATCTGCAATATAACCAACTTATGGTGCTGTTTATCCCAGTCCATCCACCTAAGTGACCATCCACCTGACTTGCAGTGTCGATTAATCCACCATCACCCACACAGTCACATTGGTGCCGTGACTTGTTGTTTCTTCAATCAAGATGGTGTCTGAAGCGACCAAGGATTAATCTTAAAGTCTTCGCTGGAGCCAGGTGGACACAATTTAGCTTATACCCCTATCTCACCTATGCGGTTTGACTCACGGTGAGATGCGGAGTTAGGCACCGTAAGTCGCCGCGATTGCCTGCCGACGTTCTGCTGGCGTTCCGCTAAGTTCTGTAAGGACCGCAAGCTTCCGCGAGGACCGGCAAAAAAATGAAACATGTTAAACATGTAAAATTTTTCGCGCGGAAAGATGGAAACGTAGTCACAGCGCCAAAAACTTGCGGTGAATCATGATGAACGGTACTTAAGGCCACCGCGCGAAATCGCGTAGGTGAGATAGGAGTATTAGACTTTGTGATTGCACAATTTTATTTTTGAAAAGTATGACAAAAGAAAATGTATTCATTCCTTTATTCACTTGGTGACTGAATTTGAGGATTAGAGACATTTACAAAGGATAATTTGCTTTTCAATCATACTGTATAGCACTCTTTATATTTCCTTTGACCTTTTATTTTATTTCATTGTTATTTACTGATATTTACAATGAGCAGTTCTGATGACTATCACACTCCAGTTTGTGGAAGTAAAGGTAGACGATGGGGTTTGTTGAAAGTGCAAAAGTAATTACAGTTTAGCGAGCCCAATGTACAGAATAATACACATGTAATTAAAGACAGCACCAATTCAGATCAGTCGGTTTGTGAGGGCCCATCTACTCGTCCACCCAATTCCCTAACACACAGCCCCCAAATGTAATCACTGCAATGTCTTGACATAATCAGTCAAGTCGGTCAGCAAATTGCTGATAGTATAGTCACTAGACTAAACCAAACACATTCTGTGGAAACACATTTAGACATTGACTCCCCCAAGAATGTGACAACAGACAGTACAACCTCACAAATGTTGGACTTGATACAAAGCCAGCTATCCTTTTCCAGAAACATGAAAGAACCCTCTAGCTTCAGAGGTTAGCCTTCAGACACAATAGACCTAAATGAATGGATAGATATTATGAGGGACTACATAACACCGAACAGTTTGAGGAAAGAGCAACAAGCCGAGGAGATTTTGGTTCACTTGAGGAGCAAAGCAAGAGATGTGGTCAAGTTTGGTATAAGGAACAGAAACATTGACATTGTGCATAAGCCTGATGCAATTTTTAGCATTCTCAGAAAACATTTTGAAGCTGCCCCGTGCTCTCCTCTCCCGCTGGCCGATTTCTATACCACATTACCCACGCCAAACGAGGATGCTTATGAGTACTGGCTCAGATTAAACCGTGCAGTTGATGTCGCCGCAGAGCGCCTCAAAGAACAGGGTAAAGTGCTGGATTGTCCAGGAGCAGAGGTAACACGCATGTTCATTAGACACTGCCCTTGTAAAGAACTCTCCATCACTTTTCGATCTAAAACAATCGATGCATGGTCTGTGCGCGAAGTTCAAGATATTTTGAATTAATGTCATTCTGAGACTAGTTTTGCGTCTGCAGCAAGAAATACGACGCCCATTAAAGTTCCTGTGAACAGAACTGAAGTTGAACTGTCGGCAGCGGCACTTCCACCTAATTCCGAAGTCCAGCAGTCCAAATCTCTGGAAGCTTCTGTGTTAGAAGATTCAAGAGCTTGTTGGAAAAAGTCCTGTTGAAAGATTCTGCCAGCATAGAGCCAAGTCGACACTCAAAGCCCTATGCAAGTCTGTCACGAATAAAAGGCCTCAATGACCTGCCATGCACTGTCTGTTCTAGCTCTGATCATTCCGGCTTCATGCATTGTCGTGAAAAGGAATTGTGTTTCCAGTGTCACTCTCCTGACCACTACCATTCTGTCTGTCTAGAGAGAGGAAAGTCTCCATCTTCTCATGGGCTGGGAAACTAGAAGATTTTCAAGAGAGGACAGTGTAGATCTTGTAAATATTCCTCCCAACCAGTGTTGTAGGGATGACCCTACCTCAGTTTATAGTCTCTCTAGTTTTATTGAGCCTGCGGGAAAAACTGTATTTCAAAACATGCACAGAGTACAAAGACTTGATAGTTTATTTTACACATCGGCAACAGTATGGGATAACCTTAAACTGAAAGCATTGGTTGACAGTGGTTTAATGGCATGCACGTTAAGTGAAGCTGCTGAACGCTGCTTGTTGCAGCACAAGCCTGAACTCCAAAAAATCCCTGCCAACGATAAAGTCATTATAGGTTGTGGCGGACATCGTGTCACTCCTAAAGTCATGTATGAACTCGAACTCACAGTTTATGCCTGCAAAATGGTTGTCCCAGTCTTAGTTGTTCCAGCCCAAATGGACAACTTAATCAACACTATCAACACTATCAAATGGCTCATTAAAAGAATGAAAGGAACTGATGGTTACTGGAGACTTGTGTCTAGCCAAGTTAGGATTGACGTTGTCTGATGTTCAATGTCACCAATTCCTGTCAAATCTTTCGAATGTGGAATGATGGAAGGGAGGAGACCTGCCTGACAAAGTAGGCACAACTAGGTTAAAGGAGAAGATAACACTAGATCCACATCATGGACATCATGCTTGGGCTCAGCTTCCTGAATTAACAGCTATTTCTTTACGGAGCCTGGTTATAGGAATGTGATCATAGGGAGAGTCATCACACTTATGTGGGGCAGTAGATGGGTGCCGTTCAAAATAATGAACCCTACAGACAAGGTAATCGTTCTTAAGAAAAGCATAAAAAAATAGATGTTTTTAGTTGTATAGCTGTTGAAGAGTTGTCCACACCTGAGTCTTGTTCAAAAGCAAAAGTTCTGAGAGCCATGTGGATTCCAGTGATGAGAGAGCAAATGTGCAGGATACTAAAAGTTGGGACTACAGGATATGGATCTTGAAGCTTGTGAAGTATCAGATGAGTGGACAAAGAAACTTTTGAATCTTATTGTGAAATATGAGTCAACATTTTCCCGTGGAAAAATGAACTGTGGAGAAGCCATTGACTTTGTACACAAAATCCACTTGGTGGACGAGAAGCCATTTCAATTCCCTTATCGTCGTGTAGCTCCCTGCCACTATGATAAGCTGCGCACTGTCTTGAATGAGATGGAACTAAAGGGCATTATAAGGAAATCTCAAAGTGAGTATGCATCTCCGCTAGTTTTAGTGTGGAAAAAGATTGGTGACTGTTTCTGATGCAGGAGCTCTTTATTCTCCTGCTGCAGCTGGGTGTTCTTGTTCTGGAGCTCTTTATTCTCCTGCTGCATCTGTGTTTTCTGATTCTGGAGCTTTTTTGCTGCAGCAGATTAATGATATATTGTTGCTCAGGAGAAAGTGTCCATATTTCCCCCCCCCCCGAGTCTCCTCCTGCCTCAAGCTTTCCTCCATTTCTTCGTCACAGCTCGTCTACTCAAAACCGTGTGCCATCTTCTTCTCTGACAGGATGGTGTTCAGACTGACGCAGGAAAGGTTAAGGTGATCAGTGATGTCCAGACTGTCGATCTCATGGAAGCAGATGGTGTAACCCCTTCTCATAAAAAGATCAGATTATTTTGGGGTATGGTTTTATACTATATATCAGCATTTCATCCCAGACTGTTCTGCTAAGGCAAAACCTCTGTTCACTCTCCTATCAGGTGGGTCACAAAAAAAAGTTAACAGGAAGCGTGGCTGTATGGAAAAGCCACATGCTGTTGTAAAACTTTCACCTGAGAGTTGGACTAGTGAGTGCCAAACGTCTTTCGGAACCTTAAAGCAAGACCTACTGCACGGTGTGACTCTTGCTCACCCTGATTTCAGTCATCCCTTTATTCTCTCCGTCGACGCTTCATTTGATGGCATAGGAGCTGTGTTGTCTCAAGTGCCCACAGGTGAGAAAATTGCACGCCCAGTTGCCTTTGCAAGCAAAATGCTGTCCAAGTCCCAGATGAACTACCCAGCACAGCGACTTGAATTTCTGGCTTTAAAGTGGGCCATTTGTGACAAGTTTAGCCATTGGCTAAAAGGGAGACATTTTACAGCATGGTTAAAAATAATAATAGGACCTATATTCTAACCAAACCCAGGTTAGATGCATGTGAACAGCGATGGGTGGCGAAGCTTGCTGCATACAACTTTGACCTGAAGTATGTGCCAGGTACGAAGAACGTTGTTGCATGTGTCTTAAGCAGAGAGCCTTTTAAGTCTTTTGTCAGCCATCGTCTGTTAAAAGAACCATATGTTTCTCTCCTGGATGAGGTCAATGGTGTTGTTACTGGGACTGTGAAAGATGCCTTTCGTGTAACTAATTACTGACGGAATGTGCAGGCTACAGTACCTCTGACTGTGAGACTGGAAATGAGCCGCGGGATGATGTGAACGACTTGTGTTTTAGATCCTTAGATGCTGCTGAAGTTTCTGCTGTGTTGCGTGCTCACCCCAGCAATGAGGTTAGTCTCTTACCTGTAGCCGATACATCACTCCAGCTACCTTCTGAAGATCCGTCTGTAGCGATTCCTTTTTTCAGGCTTGCCAGTCTTCAAGAGCAGGACAACACAGTTGGAAGAGTCATCAACTATGTTCTGAGACATAAATGTCCTTCAAAAAGTGAGAGAGCAAAGGACACTAGATCTGTGACATACCTTTTGAAGCACTGGAAAAATTTGTAATCATGTGCTGAACAGAGTAAAGAAGGATCGGCTTATGAATAGAAAACTTTCAATATGTTGTACCCGAGTCCCTGAAGCATGATGTTCCTCGTGGTGTTCATGATGCTGCCGGACACCAGGGGAGTGCGAGAACTCTCTCCCTTGCAGCTGAAAAATTCTTTTGGCCAGGGATGGGCAAGGACATTAAACTTTATGTAAAAAACTGTGAGAGATGTGTTTTCAGGAAAACTCCAGAATCAGATGCTCGTGTGCCCCTTGAGCACACTCGGACCTCTGAGCCTATGGAGCTTGTGTGTATTGACTTTTGGAGTACTAAACAAAACAAAAAAGGGAAGGTCGTCGATGTCCTTGTAGTGACAGATCATTTCTCTAAGATGGCACATCTTAGAGATTCCCCTGTCAAAATCAGTCCGCAAAGCAAGTGGCCCACCGCCTTTGGAATGACTACTTCTGTATTTATGGTTTTTCAAAGAAAATACATTCAGACCAAGGGGCAAATTTTAAAAGCAAAATCAGTCTGAAAGCATCAGTTTGAAAGCAAAATCATTAAGAATTTGTTTGAAATGGCCGGTGTTCAGAAATCACACACCACACCCTATCACCCTATGGTTAATGGTTTAGCGGAACTTTTCAACCGGACATTGGGGAATATGATAAGAGCTCTCCCAGTCAAATGCAAGTGGCCACAGCTTCTAAAGTCTTTGACCTTCAATTACAATTGCACTGTGCATGAAACGACTGGGTTTGCGCCCTTCTATCTCCTGTTCGGGCATATTTCGAGGCTGCCCATTGACATCATGTTTCAGCACATCCTTTGTGATAATAGAGTGGTCAGCCATCATGAGTTTGTTATCTCACTAAGAAGAGACCTGAGCACAGCTGCTAAGATTGCCCGGAAACACAGTTTTAAAGAGCACAGTTGTCATGCCATGCTTTACATTCGGAAGGTCAGAGGTTCGCCTTTAGCAAAGGGTGATAAAGTTTTGCTGGCTAATCGTGGAGAGAAGGGCATGAGGAAAGTTGCAGACAAATGGGACTCTGTTCTGTACGAAGTACAATCAGTGAGACCAGAGATAAATGTGTACAGGATCAAGGATGTTCAAACTGGCAGAGAAAAAGTAGTGCACAGAAATCTGTTGCTTCCAGTGAACTTCTTATCCAGGGATGATGGTGAAGAGGAAGATGCTCAATCAGATTCCACCTGTGCTACCCGTGGCAGTGCTCTTGATTCTGTTCTGACGGACGATATTGATCCTGCTTTAGAGACATCCGAATGGTTACTGCAAATGGATGGATCACATGAAGGTGCTAATGTACAGGACGCTAACTGTGGTGGAGCTGCAGAACTCCATATTGAGATGACAATATGCAGAACTCCATATTGACAACGATTACCTCAATCCAGAATTTGAGCATGTTCCTCAGCCTGTTAAGTTTATAGAGCGTTTGCCTGTATCTGAGCTGAATGAGTCGTCCAGTTGTGTGCAAGAACCAGATAACAGCCCTGTCCATGTCATTTATGAACAGCCCACAAGTGCACGCACAATTTGGACCACAACTCGATTTGGAAGACCAGTTAAACCCCCTAAGTCAAAAAGTTGCTCAAGTCAATTTTCAGAGGTCTAATTTTATTGATTTGATAAAGAACATTTTTGCATAGCGCACTTACTTTTGAATGGTGATTTGTATCATTGTTGTTTTTCATTGTGAAGGCCTGAAGTGTATGTTGTGTGCACTACATGAAGTTACGGTAAGAGAGCAGAGATACATGTCTTACTACAAGGAGTGTGTAGACTGCACCTCCTGTAGTCTGTGTTAGTGTGGGACCTGGTACGGTGGTTCTTAAACAATTCCAGGGAAGAGACAATGTTCTGACGTACTGTATTGTAATGCTCTTGTACTCACGTCTGTTTTGTTTCTTTGTTATTTAATCTTCACTGCATGTTCTGTTTGTTACATATACTGGTTCTAACCCAATTTAGCAAGAATTTAAGGGAGGTGTGTGTAACGGAGTTTAAATAAGTTGATTAAATTCATACATAAATTGTGAAAACACGCCATTGGTTGTGCTCTGCTGTATCCGCATTCGTCACAGATAGGGGGCGGAGCTTCACAAACGGCAGCAGTTTTCATACTGACTTTCTGCTGGTAAGACGCATTGATGATTGCTCTGTCTTATTAACTAGGAAAGATTTTCAAGCATAAAATTTTATACTATACATGAGTAATTACTTAGGTTTGTGAGCTTCTAGTACATGTTATTTGTGTAAACAAATAAGAATGTGTATTAGGCTGCTTGTAAACTTTGAACCTCTGTTTATTTCATTTAAGACCGTCATACATCATTAATGATCTGCAATATAAACAACTTATGGGGCTGTTTGTCCCAGGTATGTGTTTGTCATGTCATTTGTAAATTGTTAGCCGAACCGAGATTAGCATTAGCATGTGCTAATTTAATTGCTAATGTTTTGCATCATTTCAGACATGTTTTTCCACTTTTGTCTTTCTTTTCTTACGAAAATATATATAATTTGGTCACTTGAGTGCATAGTTTCAATGATGTTTTATATTTTTATTTAGAATCTTGTCCACTATATGTTCATGACCACTTTGAGAAAATAGAATTGCAGCAGTTCTGCTGACTGTCACATCATTAATGATCTGCAATATAACCAACTTATGGTGCTGTTTATTCCAGGCCAATAAAGGAAGCATTGAGTGACCATCCAACTGACTCGCAGTGTCTATTAATCCACCATCACCCACACATTCATTTATATATATATATATATATATATATATATATATATATATATATATATATACAGTATATATAACCATTCCTGTTACCTTCCTCACTGGTGCTTGGTTGTAACATTTCTCTCAAATCTTGAGTCTCTATCACGGACATTTTCGTCTACTTATCACAACATTATCAACCGAAAATGCTATTTTATTCAAACGTCCTTGCTGGAGTGTGTGACGTGCCGTCATGTGCAGGTGCGATGGATCGCGTTCCAACCAATAGGGTGTCGGAATGGTATGTTTATACTTCTCATCCAACCACAATCAAATTCGCTTCATCCGAATGGCACGATTTATCCGGATGTTTTTTTGTTTGTTTGTTTTTTGAATGACAAGCTAAAATAAAATAGGAGTAACGAAGCTATTTTTACAATGTAAGGAGTAGAAAGTACAGATAATTGAATGAAAATGTAAGGAGTAAAAGTAAAAAGTCGGCTTAAAAATAATTACTCCAGTAAAGTATAGATACCCAAAATTTCTACTTTGTTCCTTACTTGACACCTCTGCACACCTGAATGAGGCCCAGAGAGACACAGAAATCAAGGACTGGATAAATTAGGAATTACATACATGTGGCCATAAAGATGGATTAATCTGCTTAAACATAAAACAGAAATAAATACAGTGTACACAATACCCCCTCACACAAGACAAAAACATGAAATAACATCTTAAACACTATATTCAATAGGTGCCTTAATGGCTTAAAGTAACAATTGACTGTTGTTACTTAATTACCTATTTCCATATGTATTATTTTATAGCTTTAAAATCCCCAGTATTGTTATTGAAATTTTTTTTTCAGTGCATTCCTAATGAGCAAGCTGGAGGCAAGGCAAATGGTGGTAAGAAAATACTTCCTGAGAAAGAGGAACCAGACTCAAAAGGCTAATCTGTATAGTGAAACCATAAATAAATCCCTTCTATAACTGTGTGTTGTACTGTATGGTCAGAAGTAAGGTAATATAACAAAGAATTTCTTGTGAAGTCCACTTTGTTTATTCTTTGTGTTATCTCAGGGATTTTTTTATGCCACCTTTAAATATATATATATATATATATATATATATGTGCCACCTTTTTATATATATATATATATATATATATATATATATATGTGCCACTTTATAGTATGTAGCAATAAAATTAAGTCAGCTGACTACCTGAATGCACTGAAACACCAGGTTATGGCAACAATAATTTTTTTATTTCCTGATGCCACATGCGTAGTCCGGGACTTAGATTGTGAAACACCGTTTCTGGGAGCATAATGTATCATATTCACACGGGAATTTGCCACCAAATAAAAATATAAATAAATATTAGAGTGATTAAGTTTTTTGGCCGGATAGTTCTATAGATGTGCCACCTGTATTTACAATATAAGAAAATGCGATTGTAAATTTATTGATGCTAGATGAGTCATGATTTTGGAACATCAAGAGAAGAGAGCTAAATCGTGGAATGATAATTTATATCTGTCAAAAAAACATAAAAAAAATGATTGGTCATTTAAAAGATGAAAGCAATATTTAAAAGGAAATTTTAAATGTATAAATTTGTGAATTAGGAAGATTAACCTTTTTGAACAGCTGATGTGCTAATGACAAACCATCACCTGAAAGTACATGTTAAACACATTTCCCTAATATGTGTTCAAATGGCTCTCCGATGATAGGGATAGGCCAAGCAGAAAGGCATCTGATTCAGTTTTCCCACAACTTAACTAAAATGAAAGGTCAGACATTAAGGTCCAACGTCTGGCTTTATCGAACAAGAATTATGTCAGAATATATCTATCAAGATATATATTTTTTGACATCTACAGTAAATGACCTAAGAAAGGATGATCATGTGTTAATGCCAGCATTAACGTTCTGTATGTTTAAGGGCCTACTTCTTAAAAAACATCATATTCTTTTTGTGGTATACTGTAGGCGGAGCCCATATATGCACCAAAATCTCACTATGAAGAAAACATTTAAATAAATCTGTCTCATTGGAAAATATTTGGTGTGGCTAATGCAGATTTCAGTTAACGCCTTCAGCAGATGTAATTATGACAGTGGTACTGCCCTTGCGCAAAAGATGATGATGTGCTCCTTTGAACCACACTGCTAACACTACTTGCATGCTGGTGTTTCCCCTACCCAGCAGAAGATTCTGGAGGGACTTAAAGGTAAATCATATACAGTATCACTTTGATTGATGTGAAATGAATGCACTGAATAGTTTTCCAAGTAAAGCCCATTTGGTCTGGCTGTCCTGCTGGCATGGAACCATGGGATCCATCCCTACTTGAGCTCCTTATCATGGTGAGGTATTTAAATGCCACACAGACATGCCCTGTTTGTTCCAACCTCATGCCTTAGTCATATCACTGCCAGCTTAACTCCATACTGTATCTTACTCTTCGTCGTGTCCTGGTCCTCACATTAATACTCCCCTTTGAGATGTCCAGGTTGAACTCCCTGTACTGCATCATCTCACTTGCATGGATAAATATTAATATAGAGAATAGGACCTCATGCACCAGCAGATACCACATGATATGTAACAGTATACTGTATCATGGTAAAAATTTTAGGTTTTGAATCAGATTTGTCACCAGCGATGACTCCCATTTCTGGCTTGAAATTACTGCAACAGTGACCCCTGGAAAGGTACTTAAAGGTCTTCCTAAGAATCTTGGTGGCAGTTACTATAGTAAATTATAAATTATAGCAAGAAGTATTTTTCTTATAAGGATCTCCGCCTATGGAGTGATAGAACAGTTTTTGTCCCAGCGTATTGCTTCCGCTTCAGTGGATAATATTACCTGTATACTGTACTCCTGTGGAATGTAGTATAGACTGTCCTCTGTTTATGACAGGCCTTTTTGTCACAATGTTATCATACTGAACATCATTTGAACAGTTAGCATAATAGGGTTTGACTTTGTCCTTGCAACCAAAGACTCTGAAAGCACACTGCTAAATGCATTGAAAATTCTTTGCCTTTCGGCTGTTCCCTTTCAGGGGTCGCCACAGCGAATCACTTGCCTCCATCTAACCCTATCCTCTGCATCCTCTTCTCTCACACCAACTAACTTCATGTCCTCTCTCACTGCATCCATAAATCTCCTCTTTGGTCTTCCTCTAGACCTCCTGCCTGGCAGTTCCAACCTCAGCATCCTTCTACCGATATACAGTATTCACCATCTCTCCTCTGAACATGTCCAAACCACCTCAATCTGGCCTCTCTGAATTTATCTCCAAAACCTCTAACGTGGGTTGTCCCTCTGATAAACTCATTCTTGATCCTATCCATCCTTGTCACTCCCAAAGAGAACCTTAACATCTTCAGCTCTGCTACCTCCAACTCTGCCTCCTGTCTTTTCTTCAGTGCCACTGTCTCCAAGCCGTAGAGCATTGCTGGTCTCACCACTGTCCTGTACACCTTTCCTTATATTTTTGCTGATACTCTTTTATCGCACAACACACCTGACACTTTTCTCCACCCATTCCAACCTGCCTGTACCCGCCTCTTCACCTCCTTTCCACACTCTCCATTGCTCTGGACCGTTGACCCTAAGTACTTAAAATCCTGCACCTTCTTTACCTCTGCTCCCTGTAGCCTCACCGATCCTCTTGGGTCCCTCTCATTTACACACATGTATTCCGTCTTACTGCAGCTAACCTTCATTCCTCTGCTTTCCAGAGCATACCACCACCTCTTCAAATTTTCTTCCACCTGTTTCCTGCTCTCGCTACAAAGAACAATGTCATCTGCAAACCTTCGTGCTAAATGCATTGAAAATATGTAATTTAAACATACTTTAACATTGCTCAGCTCACAGCCACTAGTGATGGGTCGTTCATAAATGATTTGTTCTTTTTGAACGAGTCTTGAATGTGATTCAGAAGAACGGGTAGTCTCAGAGAGTGATTGGTTAATTTTTTTTTACTGGGCACTGGGAAAAGAGTAGTTACCTTTAAGTCTTTGGGTATGGATCATTCGTTCTTTTGTCACGTGAATCCCATAGATGCTATGCAGTGTATTACACAGGAAGCAGAATTGAACAGTTCATCTCAACGAGTCTTCCAAGCGTTTCTTCTTTTGTCACGTGACTTCCACAGACACTATGCGGTGCAATAGATTCAAAAGAACAAACGAATCAGACTAGAAGATATGAGAGGTGAGCTGCTAATTCTGTTTATCATAATATGTTCTTAGCTGCATTGTAATATTTTCATTACTTGAACTATAGTCAAAATGTGTGTATGCAGATGTGCTGCGGTTCTGTTTATTGAAAATGTAACATTTTATTTTATTTCTAATCAAAAGCATGAAATAAACTGAATGATTCAAAAAAAAATTCATTTTGATAAATGGGATTCACAGAACCGGGTCACTAAAATGATCCAAACTTTCCATCACTAACAGCCACACAAACACACTCAGCTCTTTTGCAGTCTGACCAAACCATGCTTCTTTATAGAGCCATACACAATTCCTGGCCGAAAAAAGTTACATGACCACAATGCCAAAAGTTAATTCGGCTCAAACTGTGAAAGAATGGTCCTGGGAGCATGAGGAGGCATTTTGACACATGAATTGGCAACTGCAGAGTCCTGACCTGAACCCTGTTAAAAGTCTTTGAACTGTGCTGGAGAAGACTTTACAGGTGTGACTTTGCTGTCATCAATACAAGATCTTGGCCAAATATCCATTGGATGAAAATGAGTGTTATGACACTGTATAAGTTTGTTGAAGCGATGCCATGGCGAATGCGTACCATAATCAAGGCTATAGTAAAGGCAAGCCAATAAATTGTTAGAATGTTCTTTTTTTATTTTATTTGGCCAGACAGTGTAATAAAGTTAAGCCTTTATTTATCACATATACGTTACTACACAATAAAATTACTTCTTCACATATCCCAAGGGGGTTCTTGTTTAAGGGCCCACAATAGCAGCCTGGTGGAGCTGGGGCTAGAAACACCAACCCTCTGATCAGTAAACCTGAGCTTTAACATGCTGAATTGTCAACCACAGACTTTGAAATGTGCTGGAGAAGACTTCATGGGATAAGTTTACTGTCCTATTATCAATACAGGATCTTGACTAAATATATATGCAACATTGGATGAAAATGAGTGTTAGGACACTGCATACGTTTGGTGAAGCAATGTTATGGCGAATGTGTACCCTAATCAAAGCTAGACAAGTTAATGAATTGTGAGAATGTTCAATTTTCTTGTTGACCAGGCAGTGTAATAAAGTTAAGCCTCTATTATCACATATAGATTATTGCACAGTGAAATTCTTTCTTCACATATCCCAGATTAGGGGCTCGGGTCAGAGCACATAGTCCCAGCCATACAGACAGGGTTAAGTGCCATACTCAAGGGCCCACAACAGTAGCCTGGTGGAGTTGGGGCTTAAACCACCAACCTTCTTATCTATGACCCTAAGTTTTAATACGCTGAATTGGCAACCACAGAGTCCTAATCCTAACTCTATTAAAAGTCTTTAAAATGTGCTGGAGCAGACTTTACAGGATGGGTTGACTCAGCGGTCATCAATACAAGATCTTAGCCAAAAATGTATGCTATATTGGATCAAAATAAGTTTTATGACACTGTTTAAGGTTGCAGTGCCATGGGGAGTATTTACAGACATCAAAGCTAAGGGCAATCCAATGAAATGGTAGAATGTTCATTTTATTTTTTGGCTAGGCTGTGTATTAAAGTTAATCATTTACTGTATATATAGTCACATATATATTATTGCACAGTGACTTTGCTTATTTACATATCATAGCCTGGGGGCTGCAGTCAGAGTACAGGGTCAGCCATGATACAGTGCTCCTGGAGCACACACGGTTAGGGACCTTGCTCAAGGGCCCACAGTAGCATCCGGATAGAGCTGGGGCTTGAAATGCCAACCTTCCCATCAGTAACTCAGAGCTTTAACATGCTGAATAGGCAACCACAGAGTCCTGACACAAACTATATAACTATACATACTGTAACAATAAAAAAATAATAATAATAAAGCTAAAGTCAATCCAATAAATGGTTAGAATGATTTTTTTTTTGGTCAGGTAATGTAATAAATTTATTATATATGCAGTAAATTACTGCACGGTGAAATTCTTTCTTTCTTCTGGCTAACATCAGAGCACAGGGTCAGCCATGATACAGCACCCCTGGAGCAGACAGGAATTAAAAACCTTGCTCAAGGGCCCACAATAGCAGCCTGGGAGAGCCGGGGCTTGAACCGCCAACCTTCTGATCAGTAACTCAGAGCCTTAGTGTGTGAGGAGCTACCATCACTGCCATAAACAGAAGAGCCAATGGACTTGTGAATGTGGTATTTTCCCACATTCGCACATAAAATGTGGTTTCATGTCAAGAGAAGAAGTCCAGTTTCAGACTCTTGCCTCTGGTTGGATGTCTGGTCTGGTTGGGCATGGCATTCACACATCTGGTGAAGCTGTCAACTGAGCCAAGGAAAAAATCAGCCTGATTTAATTCATACAAATGCATGTGGATAAGGAAGAAGGAGAAGAATGGGGATGGAAACAGAGAAGAAGCTGCAGAATCCTGAATCCTAGTCCGGCTCCTTGTTTTGCGGATCAGGCTGAAAGCGTCTCAGTCCTTTCTGCTGCAGTGGAGGACTAAAAACACGCACACACTCATACACACCATAAACCAGTCCCCTCTCCTATCCAGTCCTCCGCTTCACATACATATCAGAGGGAGAGAGAGAGAGAGAGAGAAAGGGGGAATACGCCAAAAAAAGAAAACCACAACGGTATAGGAGAAGGAAAGATTTGTCCCCCTCATGGGACTGGATTTGGCTCATTTCTACATCTGTGTCCTCTGTTTCGCTGTCATGATGGGAAGAAGCATGTGTGTGTACCAATGACTCCGACACACACACGGATTCTCAGGTAAGAGCAAGAGCATCAGCGCTGGTTACTAATGAGCCGGCACGTCTTCCCTCATTTTCTCAGATCAAAGTCTTTTGTCTTTTAAGTCATGTTATTTATTTATTCTAAACCATAACAAGACAATACGATACATATAGATACACTAAAGGCTTTGAAGCTCGATTGATCTTAAGGAACATTGTAGCAAATGGAAAATTGCAGTATGTGAAGAACATGTTAGGTACATGAGGGCATGATTCGGTGTGTGTGTGTGTGTGTCATAGTAGTTACAGGTAGGATATGGTGAATAGCAGGATTGAGATGTAGAGAACAATATGTACTCAATGTGATTGCAGCTTCTGTGTTTGTGTGTGTGTAGGAGAGAGATAGAGAGAGACATACTTACAGGTATCTCTCACACTCAGTGGGTGTGTGAAAATGGTCGTGTGTGTGTGTGAGTGTGTGTGTGTGCTTGGCCGGAGTGTGTGATCTTGTTGCGCATCCATACGGGACTGAAGCTCTCTTGACTGGCATGAATGGAGAGAGAGAGAGAGAGAGAGAGAGTAATGAAGGAGGAAAGGTTGCCTAGCAATAAGCTCAGATCTTGAAGTGCAGAGATGAGATTTTCTGCTTCATTGCTCGACAGTGGAGCGTCCATCACCGACCATATGTGTGCATGTTTATATGTTTCTGTGTGTGTGTGTGTTGTGAAATAGTGTCACAGAAGGGATCTTCTATTTACTGTGATTTTTTTTTTTTCTTTTTTTCTTTATCCTGGGTACACACACCAGACTGTTTTTCTGCTGAAGCTTCGTTGAACCTTCACATCCCAAATGATCTGTTACATATTAAACTCACTGCAGTATGTGTGTGTGTGTGTGTGTGTCTGTGTGTGTGTGTGTGTGTGTGTGTGAGAGAGAGAGAGAGAGAGATTTGTCAATAATCAGTTACATGATATACTGTGATTCATTTAGGTGAATGTTGCTCGGGAAGCGTGGTTATACACCAGAGTACACCAGAGATAAAATTGATTTCATTCCCTTTAAGGATGTCCCTTTAAGGTTGTTATTCTATTTGTATGTTGTGCGTGCCCTTCTCGGGCTAAGCTCTCATATAAATCTGCTGAGTGGGAAAAGGTTAAACAAAAGTTTAAAGAACATTGCATAACTAAACTGTTGCACAGACATTCACAAATGTAAGTTAAAATGAGATTCGTGCTTGTAAGAAGTACAGTATATCTGTGTTGTATGAGAGCCAGCAGATGTTGCCATGGGTCAATTTATCCAGCTTACCTAATGCAAAATGACATGGGGGTCGTATTAAGAGTTGGAGCAAGTTTAAATCTCATATTAGTATTAAGCAAGTTCTTCATATCCAGATGGATGGATGGTTGCCAGTTGTTTCTTATGTAGCATCCTTTTGGCAGATATTATAGTCTAGATCAGATCATTTAAAATCAAGCACCAGGCTTTAGGCTGGAAAACAAATTGGGTGATTAAAGACATGAACTAATGCTTTATCATGAAACACATTTTCACAAATAATGCATACCTTTCCAAGCAGTTCTTTCTGGACATTTGTACATGTACATTTACTGGAATTTGGCAGCCCAGAAATGAGTCGTCTTTGAGACTTAAATGAGATTTAGGCGTTTTCTGCATCTTCTCAAAGGTGTCTTAAATGTGGCTCATTACCTTTAAATCTCAAAGACAGTTTACATTTGTCTTGTGTGCAACTGCAGAAATGAGCCGTCTTTAATACTTGAATGAGATTTTAGCCGTTTTCTCAATCTTCTCAAATGTGTCTCAAATATGGCTCATTACCTCTAAATCTCAGTGATTTGCTTAGTCATGTGTGTATAGTTAGTTAAAATAAAATAAAATTAAGTTATTTATATTAAAGAATGTATTCTGCTAAAAAAATGTCACTCTATATTGCACAGTCCTGACTCATATACAGTATATTTATTAAAACATCATGCCAAGAACAGCTAAAAATGCTTTGGGGTTTAAGGGCTCTGACAATCAGTGCCATCTACACTAAATAGTGTTTAGTACTTTTTTATATACAGTACTTCATCTTACTCTTCACATTTGGGTAGATGGAGGGGAGGGTTAGTAGGTTGGATCTCTGAAATAAAGATATGTAGATATTAGTGATGGGTCGTTCATGAATGATTCATTCTTTTTGAACGAATCTTGACTCAGAAAAACGAGTTGTCTCAGAGAGTGATTTGTTCATTTTCTACTGGGCGCGCATGCGCAAATCATCGCAAAACCTCTGTGGGTTATGTACAGGAAACAGAATTAAGCGATACTTTCTTAATGACTCTTCTACTCCGAGTCGTTCGATCCTTTGTCACGTGACTCCCATAGACGCTATGCGGTGCAATAGATTGAAAAGAACGAATGACTCAGACTGGAAGATATAAGAGGCGAGCTACTCATTCTGTTTATTATAATATGTCCTTAGCTGCATTGTAATATTTTGATTACTGGAACTAGAGCCAAAATTTGTGTATGTAGATGTATTGGTGGTCTTTTTATAGAAAATGCAACATTTTATTTTATTTCTGATCAAAAGAACAAAATGAACTTAATGACTCAAAAAAAGTTTTTTCATTTTGATGAATGATATTCAAAGAACCGAGTCACATCCCGCCCATCACTAGTAGATATGTGGGTTGGTAACAACTAAAGTCTGTTACAAAATTGGTTTGTAATAGATAAATGTTTTATTTCGAAATCTAGCTTGTTTATTTAAAAAAAAATCCAACCAATACCATTAAAGAACTAAAATACAATATACAGAATGTTTTTATCGAGAAATGAAGCAATTAGATAATGTTTGTGTCTAATGATTTCTGTATACACTTATAAATTAAGACCAAAACTATTTTTGATTATACATTTATGACTAAATGTTCAAATTTTTTCATGGTTAACCCAATTAAGCCTGCAAATATTTAAGTGGCCAGTGTGTTAGAGAAATGTGCGGCGCATCGTCAGGCAAAAGTCAGCAAAAAACACTTTATCCATCATCCATCCAGACCTTTAGGTGGCGGTAGTGCACCACCTACTTTGCCTGCCACAGATAAAAATGAAGAAGAAGACCAAGAAGACAAAGTGGACAGTGGAGGTGGGTTTTCCTTTTTCGCGCCGAATTTAAAATTAGTTATTGTTGACAAGGAGTCAAAATGTAAGTTAAAACCATGGAGTCTTTGGTAAAAACAAAAAAACTGACATTTACACAGCTTACATTTGTTCTTAAATTACAAAAGGAGTTCAAATGATACCTGATGGTGGTTTAGCATGTGGATTAGCATATCTAGGTAACTAACACTTGTGAGGTAGAAAGTTGTTTTTTAATGGTAAAAATCAGTCAGCGTGTTACAGTATTATTATTAGAATTTTTTTAAAATAGTAAGTTAAGGTTACTGCATGATCAGTTTTTGAAAACCAGTAGGTTTATTATAGATTGTTCAGTGTTTAACAGTAGTTACCAGAACATGTAACTTTAGAAACATTGGTTAATTGTATTCTATAAACTAAGACCAATTTGTTTGTTTGTGGAAAGTTTATCTTGGTAATTATATACCTTTTACTTTAATTGGGTTCTTTTCAGAAGCATGCCACCTCAGGTCAGACCAAGAATGCAGAAGAGTCTCCATTAGCACATCATCAGTCAGGTAAGCACCACCCTATGAGCAATAGTGATTTGTCGTTCATGAACGATTTGTTCTTTTTGAACAAATCTTTAACATGACTCATAAGAACGAGTAGTCTCGGAGAGTGATTTGTTCATTTTCTACTGAGCGCGAATGCGCAAACCATTGCAAAACCTCTGTAGGTAGGTTATGTACAGCGATTCTTTCTCAATAACTTTTCTACTCCGAGTCATTTGTTCTTTAGTCACGTGCCTCCCATAGACGCTATGCAGTTCAGTACACAGGAAACAGAATTGAGTGATTTTTTTTAACTTCAAGTCCTGAGTCGTTCGTTCTTTTGTCACTTGACTCCCATAGACGCTTTTCAGTGCAATAAACTCAAAAGAACGAATGACTCAGACTGGAAGATATGAGAGGTGAGCTACTCATTCTGTTTATTATAATATGTCCATAGCTGCATTGTAACTTCAACTCCATTTTATTACTGAAACTAAAGCCAACACTGGGGGGTCTTTTTATTGAAAATTAATTGTTTTAGTTTATTTCTGATCAAAAGAATAAAATAAACTAAATGATTTAAAAATTTTAAGATTTGTTCATTTTGATAAACGAGATTCGAGTCACTAAAATGATTCAAACTTCCCATCAATAATGAACAAGCTCAAGCCCACCTCTCAATCGTCAGAAAGTTGGGAATGGAGTAGCTGAATAGTGTTTCGAGAAATCTCAAAATTTTAATATATATATTTTTTGTTCTGTTAGATGAGAAACAACTCCAGGAGTTGCAGAATTTGGACATACTTTTTGGACATCCACCACAAGACAAGACTGATGTAGCCAGTGAGAGAACTTTTCCTGGCATTGCCCGTTCATATAGCCCTTACATGCAGCATCTCTTTTTTGACTGATTATTTTCACGATGCTGTGGACTTTGTGTAACTCCTCCTCATACTTTGAGTTGAGCAGTGTGACACTTTATATCTTTATCAGGTTCTATGACATTTTTTATCATTTAGTGTCTTGATTTGCCAGATTTTGCTGGTATATGTTATATTGTGTAAATTGTAAATTTATTTCACTGTATGCTGTCAACTGACGATGTTTGGTATGTTCAATAAAACTATAATATTTCTAATTTGTTTCATGCATATAACTTGTATCTGATTTTAATCTTGTCATGATCTTATATATGACTCATTTGCCTCTACTTCAAATGCAGTTCTGTTTCTTATGTACATCACAGATTTCTCAAATGTTTCTCAAAAGTATGTCTCGCTTTGTGTCCGTTATGTCTTTCTTTCTCCTAAGTGGGGTTTAGGAGAAATAGAAAAGACAAAGTCGAGCTTGTAATGAGACAGCTGAATTCAGTCTCATGAGACAAGAAAAAGCGAATTCTGAGCAACTCAATTTTGCTATGGGAGACACCCTTATCCAGAGCGTCTTACATTTTATCCTATTATACATCTGAGCAGTTGAGGAATAACAGCCTTGCTCAAGGGCTGCCATGGTGGGTGGTGGGGTTTGAACATCTTCTGATCCCTAGTAGTCCAGTGCTTTAACCACTGAGCTACAGTACCACTCCTCTTCCCATCTCTTGTTAATTCTAAATATCAATGTGCATAAAGTTAACATATTTAATTAGGTGTGTTAAACTAACTAAATACAGCGTAAACATATCCGCATTGCACATACCTTGCTATCGAGCATCAGTTAATTAATTAAATCAACTCCAGGTCTTTAATGCACTGCTAACACTATTTAAAAATCTTGTCCCTTGAGAAAAGAGTTTAAGATCAACATGGCACCGGAAAACTATATCGCTATATTCTAGACACATGCAGAAGTGAGCTCCTGTTAAAGCTTGAGTGACGTGTGAATTTAATTTCCTGAAACTGGCACACTAAGGTATGAGAGGTGAGCTCCTCATTCTATTTATTATAATATGTCCTTAGCTGCATTGTAACTTCAACTCTATTTTATTACTGGAACTAAAGCCAACATTTGTGTATGTAGACATATTATTATTATTATTATTTTTTTAAATGAATTGTTTTCGTTTATTTCTGATCAAAAGAACAAAATAAACTAAATGACTCAAAAAAAGATTCGTTCATTTTGATGATTCAAACTTCCCTTAGAAAATGAAAACTTTCCTTAAAAAGGAAAACAGATGAATAAAAAAATTATGCATAAGTTTAAGGCACATGAGCATAATTTCTTGCCCAGTAGTTTCTTTTTACACTAACAAGATGTGAACTTTCATATGCATATGACATGCCCCATTTTACATGACACACAACTTAATTTATGCAGGTGTTTTTGTGACAGTGGGCCAACAAAAGGAGGAATGTAAGTAAATATATAAATAAATTTGCTGAAACTAGAGAGTACTAGACTGTTTCTGAGCTCTAGACTGTTGCTTCTTTTTAAAGTAATAAAATAAAGCAGTTTAACCTTAAAATAAGCCTTATTTTTGACGTTTAAGTCAAACTAGGACTTATGATTGTGCAGAATAACAGAACATAGTTATTAGAGTTATAAACTACTTTTATTTTATATTTTTTTAAATATATATTTTCATATTTCCCTATATAATCCCCTTGCTACATTAATTATGTACTTAGCGCAGTGTTTCACTAGTGCTTAGACAGCATTAAGGTAGAAACTTTTTAGTATGCTGGAGCCATGATCAGCCTGCCTGCTCCACATCTGCATCGGTGGCCTCCCAAGAACAGCTTTAGCGTCTTAAGCATGTTAAAATCTTTGTGTGAGGTCAGGATTGTACAAGGATGTGGCAATAACTCCTAACCGAGTTCTGTAATGTGCAAGCAGTGTTCGTGAATGACTGCGTTCCTGTACAGTTCCTTAGACAGATGCATCTCTTTCACAAGCTGGCGACAAGTTATCCATCGATTTTCAAGGATCAGGCGTTCCACTTGCTGAATGTTCACGGGAACGACTGCAGTGGATCAGAGCCGCCTCAGCCGGGATAATTAATCACACATGTACAGCCTTCTTAAAAAAAAAAAATCCAAATGTTTTACTGCAGCTAAGAGTCCCGTCATACTGTTGTTAACGTCTTCTATAAATATCAGTTGGTTTTGCGCTTCATCTAGATAGATATTGAGGGAGGGCTTCCTGTAAGACATATGATGCCAGCTGACCACATGTTTGGGACTGTTGGTGGACAGTGTAACATACTTGAAGGAAAGCACTTGCAGAACCAAGAGCATAGCCACAGTGCTTCCTCCAACAATGAATGCGTGTTGCATCAACCGGGATTCAAGCTCACAATTCAGTCTCTGGATAGAAGGGCAAGATTTTTTTGCAATTCTTAGGAAACAAATGTTTTAATTTTATAAATAAAAACACTCATAGAAACTACCTAGCCCAAAAATATGTCAGAGACATGTTTTTTAGTGTTCATGACTATTTACAGTATATAATAATGCATCTTTTATTAGCTGGGTAGTTTGTCTGTCCAAGACTATGTATGTCATATCTATTTGGTATGCAAAAGCACCGTTATTTAAATGAAAGACTAATAAAGAGCCATGACTGTTCACATTACCTGTGTTTTAGATTGAGGTGCCTGCATGAGCATTGACAATCATTAATCTTATTTGATTTTTGATGTTATTGTTTATACTACTTTACTGTGCTTGCTATAATTATCAACTTTATTAACCTTCAATTCATTCATTTATTCACTCAATTTACACTGCAGGCAAGGCCTTGAATGCGACACCACTTCATTGGAGAGTGCACACACACACACACACACACACTGACACAGATTTCAACGCACTCATTTAAACCTATTTAGATCCCATTTACATGTATACAGATATTTTTGCAAGGAGGTTTTATTTCTTCAGATAAAAAAAAAAAACTTGTCCACATGAAGTGCATTTTTGAAATGTTCATTTAAATGAAAAAGCAAACATGCTTACATTAGCAGGCCAGCCAATTAGTTGGTGATAGTGTGTTAGAGAGTGCTGTGTAAAACAGCTTGAGAACTGAACTGCATACTGAGTGGGTGAGAAGGGGAAACACAGAACATAACCAAAAGTTGATTTAAAAAAAAACAAAAATCGCATATTGATGAGGGCAATTGGCAAAAAAAAAGTTCTAAAATAAAATTTAAAAACACCGACGATTGGGTTGGAGCTACAGTACTGCTTAAGGTTAGACTTTGCTTGAATCTTTACTAAAATGTCTCTTTTTTGGGAGCTGGATTTGTAACCAGAAAAAAAAAAATAAAAAAAATAAACGTGAATAATATCCATGTGACACGGCATTAGAGTAGTGAATTCACCTTCCAGCATTTCAGGAGACAGAGAGAAGCCAGACAACCCAGAGGCCCCCCACACAGACACATGGAGAAGATGAAAACAGCAACACGAGCTCAGGATCAAAGTGCAGACCTGCTGCATTACCATTATGCTCCTAATTGTAACACGTCAAGGCATTTTTTATTAATATGATTTAATTAATTCCAGTTTGTTGTGCTCTTTGATTACATGTAAGTTTGATTATACAGAAATGCCAAAGATTAAATATGGAGCTGCATTTGGAAAATTAGGTTAGAATTTTTGAGCAATCATTTTAGGTTATATTGTTTAAAATTTGTGCTTTATGTATAATATCTTGATAATGCAGCATGGAAATCACAGTTTTACATTGCAATTCAATAGAGTTACAATAGAAACTAACAATTATGAGTCCTATTCATTTGCATTTGTGTTCAATTATATTATAGTGAATTGCCACAATGGTTTGCATTAAAGACAGAGATATTTTGTTTGCCAATCAAACACTTCCTAAAGACAATTTGTATATTTTGTAGGAACACACATTTTTATACACATAGAACAGAACTTAATAAAGTTAAACAGTCATAAATTTCATAACCTTAAAATTGTTATGACTTAAATTATGATATGATCCAGCTCTTAGCCTGACTCTGCAGAGGCCTGGCTCGATATTTTATGACCCATGAAATCAGTGCGTTGATATAGCTCATAGATTGTGATGCTGTGACTCTTCTGGATAACTCAATGCATGGTTGTGTAGGCAGTATAAAGAACATGTCCTTGAAACCTAAAAATTCTGCAATCAAAAATTCTATCGATCTCATCTAAACATTAGAATTGTGTCTCACCTATACAGTACATACATATGTACTAGACACAACTTAAAAAATGTCCCGTGTAGCCTTCAAACATGCAAAAAGTTCTATTTTGCGTAGCAGGGATAGGGTTAGAGGTGGCATATATAGCCTTGCACCTCCAGGATCAGGGTTAAATTCCTGCGACGGGTCTGTGTGTGTGAGTTTGTGTGTTCTTCCCGTGATTGGTGGGTAATTAGTGTTTCTAAATTCCCCATAGTGTTTGAGCCTATCATGGATCTGCCATATGCCAGAGCTCCCATGGTAATCAACTACTCACTCACTCATTGTCTATACCACTTTATCCTGTATACAGGGCTGCAGGGGGCCTGGAGTTTATCCCAGGTAACTTGCCAATTGATGGGGTGCCAATCCATCACAGGGCACACACACACACACACACACACACACACACACACACACACACACACTACAAGCGATTTGGGAACACCAGTTAGCCTAATCTGCTTATCTTTGGACTGTGGGAGGAAACCAGAGTACCTGGAGAAAATGCACCAAGCACGAGGTGGAAATCGAACCCGGACTTTGGAGGTGCAAGGCGGCATAGCTACAGTTTTAAGTAGAGATCCACGGGCCAATATTTGTGCAGCAGCGTTTTAATTTAAATAGCATTCATTGGAAAGCTAGAATACAAGGCTGAACAAGCCTTTTTTTTTGTTTCACGCACCAAATAGTTCCCTTGAGTAGGGGTTAGAGAGGTATGCACTGTAGGATTCAGTCATGTGCTAAAAGCTAGTTAGCTATGTAGCTTACTGTGGGTGTAAATGAAACAACACAAAATTGTTTAGAGGCAATTTGTAATGGCTTAGAAGAAATTATTAAGTAGAAAAAGTGTAATTACCAGTTATTATTACACCTGTGACATGGAATGATACATATAATTAAATGTCCCAGTGCTGTTACTGTCTATTATCACCACTTTCGTCTAATTTTTTCGTCTAAGATTACTCAGTCGGGACTACCTGTTGTATAATGCTGCTTCGTGCATCAAGTCATGCTTCGAACATAAACTGTCTTTAATTCTTTGTTATAGTTTTCATAGTCTTTCAGCGCTCAAGGAGGAGCATGGCTGTTCTTCACTGAAGTGGGTATTTCACAAGCAAGGTGTGATATATGAAAGCACACATTTTATCGTCATCTGTTAACGTAAATTGGCAACACTTCAACTGAGATGAGGATGCCGTGTTGGAGATTATACAGAATCCCAACATCAAATTTAAGCATTTAAAAAAAGCATGATTTAATTTTATTTTTAACGTCTCTCTAAGTGGAACAAAGTGGAACGCTTGTCCTATATCTCCAGCGTTATGATTTAAATTTAAATGCGCCTCCTAATTTAAAAAGGTAGTTCGCTGTTAAGTTAGTAATTAATTCTACTGATGCTCTGTAAAGTGCTCTAGTGCACTGACTTGAAAGAGCCGCTCCGTCCTAATGTTAAATTATTTTAATGACTGAGTAGGGAGATAAACACCACATCATTTCATTTTTATCATCAAGTTCATCTATCAGTTCAAAAAACAGGAAGGCTACATTAAAAAAAAAAAGTCTTAACTATTTGGAATCTGCCTGCTATAGTGCCTTAGTAGAGGTAATGAAGTGTATCTAATAGATCGTCCATGACCCAGTGCTGTGCCATGATAAGCACATTTGACAAGAAGGATGTGAGACATGCTGGCTAGCTGGCTAGCTGCCTCCCCCAATTCTTTCACACGTCTCTAACGGCCATCATGGTGGTGGGCGGGCAGTTCAGATGCTTTGGTTTTATGAGGCAACTTTTTTAGAAACTGCCATGCACCATCTTATACAGTATGAAGTGCGTTTACAATGCCCTGGGGGTGTCGGAAATCTCTTTGGATGGAAGAAAAGTGAGTCTTTAGTTTGTGTTAGCATGTCACTCGCATAAAAAAAACAGACTTTGTTCAGACTGGCAACTCTACATAGAGACAAGAGCGTAGTCCTTTACTTTATTCAGTGTACCGCTGATGTCAGGGAGAACCTACTGTAGACCAATGCCTGTACTGTATACAGTACTATTTGTGTTTTCTTACACATTCTATGAATGATTCATGCAATGCAATGCCACTATCTGTGTCCATCAAATATTTGTGTAGTACAGTATATGTATCTGATTTATATTCATTTTATTATTATTATTATTATTATTATTATTTTAAAGACTATATATAGTGCTTATTCTGTTCTACTGTTTTACTATTACTAACTCACTCACTTACTCACTCACTCATGATCTATACCATTTTATCCTGTATACAGGGTCGCGGGGGGTTGGCCTGGAGACTTGGGGCACGAGCCGGGGTACACCCTGGACAGGATGCCAATCCATCGCAGGGCACACACACAATCATTCACTCACACACTCATTCAGATGCTGCAGGCAATTTGGGAACGCCAGTTAGCCTAACCTGCATATCTTTGGACTGTTGGAGGAAACTGGAGTATTTTACTATTACTTGTGATAAAAAAAAGTTGCAAAACCAATGCATATCTATGTTAATCAGATGTTTTGTATCAGGGAAACCGCTGTGTCCTGATGAACATGGAAAATTCCATCATGGTCAACCACTGGAGCCAGGCAGATCTCATTAGTGCATTGATGCTGGTTTGTTTAAGGTTTTTGACTGTCTGCCTAAATGTATATATATATATCTAGCTTGTCAAAGTGTCAGATTCTAGCCCTAGTGATTCCTTTGAACTTTTTTTGAGACAGGATGTAAACTTAGATATCTGAGCAGAAAAATCTTATTGATGGCGCAGCTCTTCATTTTAGTGATTTTAACTGTGTGTAACTTACTACCCACTGTTGAAATGTGCATGCACTAAAAGTTTTAATAGGCAGCATGCTGGGTACGTAGGTAAAGCCAGGTGGAGAACACTCATTCTCACTCAATTCTCTATAAATTCCCTGTACATGGTCACGGGAGGCCTGGAGCCTATCCCAGGGGATTCGGACGGGGTAGACCCTGAATAGGATGCCACAAGCACACACTCGCAAGCAATTTACTGGCAATTTGGAAAGTCTTTGGATTGTGGGAGGGAATCCCACTAAGCACGGGGAGACTCCACACACAGACCAGAGGCGGGAATCGAACCCTCAGCCCTGGAGGTGCAATGTCCACTGTTGTCTTAAAAGTATTTTCCTTTTCTGAAAATTTTATTTTCTTATTTTCTTTCTACTTTTCAATGGGCTTTGTCTAAAAGTATTTATTGATTTTTCTGGAATTACAATAAAAAGTAATAGGGAGAGAGAAAACCTCTGATTCAGCACTCAGTACTACTAAGGCTAGAATCCCCATCCCAGGAAGTCTTATATATATAAAATTCACTGTTTTTTATTTCAAATTCAGTATGCATGGTTGTGTCATGCTGTTCAGTTAATCCCTGTGTGCGCGTGTGAAGTTGGAGGGTTTGGTGGGAAAAGGATTAGTTCCTATACAGCAACATCATTAATATATGGCACAGCATTTGATTTTTCAAACAGTATAAATTATGTTTATATTAGGGTTCAGCTCGAAAATGTGAAGCTATTAATCATTTTTGAGAAGCTTTGGATCCCTGCAACTGCAATAGGGGTAAATTAACACTACACTGTCACCTTGCACCTCCAGGGTCGGGTAGGTTTCCACCTGTGCTTGGTGGGTTTCCTCTGAGTACTCTGGTTTCCTTCCACAATCTTTGTGCTGGCCTAATGGCCTTGCACCTCAAGCATCTGAGTTCGATTCCCACCCCATTCCAGGTTAGCCTACTAACCATGCCTTTGGAGTAATGGGGGAAACCGGAGTACATAGAGGAAACTCATAGAGGAGAACATGCATCTGCGCTGAGCCACCATAACTACAATATTTGTTTTGGTTATTTAATATTCCTTCAGTGCATGCGGTAAATCTGCTTCAAAATGTATGTCTTTTTACACCGTATCTTTATAAAACATGTTGCCACTGAATGGGAATTTTTCATGCAATTACAGTTGCAGTCGTAGTGAAGATGAAGGAGCTACGCTCTTACTGTGCAGTAAACTCCATTTAATTCCAAAATGTAATTTACAGCAGCAAAATCATATTAAAATGTTTTGCTTTGTCAGTGGTGTGTTTGCAGTGCAGGGATTTAAAGTCAGAAGCATCTAATTATTGCTCTGAAACCTAACCACTAAGTCCGGTATACTTTGTGGTAGACTCGATATAATTGGCTGTGTTGTGTTGGTACGCCTTGTCATTTCTAACCTCAAACATGCATTAAAGTTCTATAAGTCTTGTTAATGGCAGTTAATAATCCTATCCTTGTGGTGCTGGAAATAGTTTGGTCTGCACTTGTGTGAGTGTCTGCCAGGAAGAGATGGAGTGGGAGAAGTTGTGAATAATAGATTTTACCGGATTTCCACAGGGTTGGATTTCGCCTGCTTATTTCTCTTCATCTCATTTACCATCTTGCTCCCCGTCTCATTTTTCCTGTCTCGCTATCGTTCCTTCTCTTTCCTTTTCTTTCTTTAGCTAATTTTCTCTTCCTCCTCTCTCTCTCTCTCTCTCTCTCTCTCTTTCTCTCTCTTTGACAGTATGCTGCACAGGGCAGGATGAGCTGTTCTCCAGCCTGTTTCCATGGAGATGCTAAGGGACTGTAGTGTGTGTCAGTAATATAAACACACTGTGTGTGTGTGTGTGTGTGTGTCCCTCTCTCTGCTTGGTGCATTCCTCTGAATTGTTTGAATCTATAGAATTCATTACATAGATCAAAGATTCTGAGATGCCGTTTATTATGCTCTGATATGATTGCATGTAATTGCCAATATATTTGCTTACATTGGGGTTAGCAGTGTGTGCGCGTGCATATGTGTGTGTGTTTGAGACAACATAGTAGTGGGTAGTTGGCGATCGACATGAATGTCTTGTCAGATTGCTTCCTTACATTTGAATGTGAATCACCTACAGTGTGAATTTATATTCAGAATAGAGATGCATGCACACGCATACATACACACACACACACACACACACACACACACGCATGCACACGCACTCACACACAGAGAGACAGAGAGAGAGAGAGAGAGAGAGAGAGAGAGAAATATATTGTATATGTAATTGTCTGGCTATGCTACACCCCCTAACTAAAGTTTAACCCTAACTTTAACATCAGTGACTAAAAAATAACGCTTTTTGCTTGAATCTTTAATTCTGTTAAAAAGCCACTTTGCTTTGTGGCGACCAGCCAAACGTCCCCACAAGGTCAAAACTGACAGATATTCCCGTCCAGGACATTTAGTCATATACAAACATGACGCAAACAGACACACTCACACCTCTTTTCTACTGTAAAATGTTTTTTTTTCCCCCACAGTGAATAGATCGATGAATCACTGTTTAATTATAGAACTGCTTTAGACTCCCAAAATGGGGCGTGTTTGATGAATGAGACGGTGGGAGCGTTTATGCGGAACATGAACTGTATGTCTAGTTGCACTCAGTTGCACATAGTGAAAATGATAACATTTTATTTAAATGTTAAAAACACATTCCCCTTTTAAGTGCCCTGATGCATCAAGACAACGGTCAGCTGACATACGCCAGCGAGTATCTGTGGCTGACTGTCGCTTGTAATTTTTATGGTGTGTCTGAAAGCGATGGCACTGGTCGGCCCTTATCAGCTCAGTCAACGTGAGCCAGGAGTGAGGTCAGGGTTCTCCAACCGGCTGTTCAGATTAGTGAATCAATTTAGTTAATAAAGATCAAAGCCAGCAGACAACTATCTCAAATGTGCAAATGGGGAAAACATTTGTTTTCAGATCAAAATGTCCAATCTAATACCCTGAATCTACACCGGTGCCGATACAGCCTTTTGGTCTTGATGTGAATTTTGCCAGTTTTGTTAGTGTTGGGAGGAAAATTTCAGCATGTTTCAAAGTTTCCTTTGGCGCTAACCTACTAAATTTTTCGTTAATGCCCTGCCCTGGTAACGCCTCGTTATATTTAAAGAAAAATAGTGATGATTAAAAAAAAAGGAAAAATATATTAAATTTTAAAGTCCAATGCACAATGTAAATGTTTTAATAAAAAAAATTGGTGTGATAATTTCTGTTAATTTCATATTAGAGTCTGGTAACAAAAGTATAATACTTTTTTTATTCCTAATAATAATTATAAAAAAATTATAATATTAATAATAATAATAAAAAATATTCCATGGTCGTGGGGAGGTCCCAGGAGACTTTGGGCACGAGGCGGGGTGCACCCTCACCAGGTCATAAATAAGTCATAAATGATATTTTCATTATAATACTTATACATCAAGTTTCATACAATTTTATTCACAATAAAAACACATTGTACAAGTACATAAAAATCGTATTTATATTTACAATAAGGAACACATTGTTAATCACAGAAATAATCACTCACAAGGTCCACATCTGCTGCAAGTCTTCATCAAATCATCACCATGAATAAAACAAGGTAAAGGAAAGTTGATGGTACCATCCTATGGTACTATCCCATGTACTCTTTCAGCTCACTGTCATTAAATAGCTGGACATATCATGACATATGTGCCATTCCTCCAATGTCTAGAGGTCAACGTCTGTCAGATAACGTGATGGTGTGAGGTCATTATCATATTGTTAACACCTTGGGAATAGTCCGTAATAGTCTGTAGTGTCATCGTAAATTCATTACATGTCGTTCATTTTCAGTTATTTAGGTGTAACATCATTAAATTAATTAGTGGCTCGCTATTGAAATAATATTATGTCTCTAATGCTTCGTTATTGCCTCGCGTCAAAATTCACAGTAAAGTCGTTTAAAGTCCTTACGCATTCGTTTAAATCGTTAACAGCTCGATGTGGGTCGCTACACTTGAAAAGTACCCGAATTGGTACCAGCGACTTCAGAGCCACTCGGTAGACATTGGTAGACATTGGAGATATAACAGGCACAGAGTACGATATACTGTACTGTATGTAACTCTTTGTCCATTTGTCCAGGTGATAAAACTGTTCATTTTCTAGAAACAAGAGTTTCCTTCATCTTCGAGTAACACCACCAACTTGTGAATGTGAAGACACACACTCGTGATCTGTTTCTTAAATGAAATTGTCAATGAACTGCTTTAAGACGTGTTCTCGTGTTACACTCTAACACACATCTGCTGAATCACAACCTAAGCACAAAGCTTGCTGACTCTAATCTGTTTTTTTTATTTTTTTTTACTTATTGCTCTTTTTGTTCAGCTTAAGTAGAGATCCTTATCCTTTAAGAGGTTCTGTTGCTTCTATTTAAAGATCTGCATAGAACTTACACATGGAGTATTCTATAAATGTACAGCCAATGGGCACATTCAGAGATGACTGCATACTGGTTAAAGACCTTTTACACCATATAAAAGGTACCAGTCAGGATAGACAATATCAGATCAGTTCAGGCACCAAAATGCTGTAAATTTAAAACTGAGAAGTACTGTAATAAACTTTATTATCGGAACTAAAGCTGTCAATATTAACACCTTAACATGCATGTGATAAATCTAGAAATTTTAACGCATTACTATTTTTTAACACTAAGTAATCATATGACCAAGGTTCACCTTAATGGCTTCCCATAATTTCAGCGCGGTTACTCGACATGTTTATAAGAGTACGTTTATAAAAAGTTCCAGATGTAATACATTATATGTAAGGTGTGGAAGTGGCAGCTCATGCGGCTAAGATTTATTTGAGGATCCTGGTTCGAGCCCAATACAACCCACACACTGCAATCAGTGCCAGTCCCATTCGAGAGATTTTAATTTAACATTTGTTAAATGGTAATGTTTGCAATATTATAGAACTGCATAATCTGTTTCCTCCAACCAGTTTGTCATGCCTTTATTTATTCCAAAATTGCTCGTTTATATTACAAGTAAAATTGTGATTAATTGGGATTAATCACAGACTATGACTGTAATGAACTAGATTAAAAATGTTTATTATATAAACAGCACTAATCAAAACTGAAATTGATAAACTGGATAACGTACACTGTTAATGCTAACACTAACAAAAAAGTTGTAATAACAGCAATTCAATTGAGTAAAAATTAAATGTTATTAAATAGCGGTTTTAAAAATGAGCATTGTCACAAAGCAGCTTTACAGAAATCCATATTATATATATATTTATTTATTTATTTATATTTTGTATGCTTTATAATGCCATTGCAAATCAGAGGCGGCGATGGCAGGTGGCAAAACCCCCGAGACATCACGAGGAAGGAAGTTTGAGAGGAAACAGTCTCTAAGGGGGAACCTATCCTGTTCAGGACGCCACCAGACAGTACTTATTATAGATCATTTGAATAATCATCTAATCATCTCCTTGTATGGCTGTATACTATACTGTCAGAGTTTTCTGAATGTCAGTTTGAGCATCAGGGTATTTAATGATTACAAAATGATACAATTGTATTATAATGAATACAAAGTTTTTAGCTTCAGATATCCATTATGCAAATAAAGATATCTCCTGAATTATAGGTGAGACTTGGGCAAACAGTGTTTCTGTTAATGTTATTTATGTGGGACAATCCACAGCTGCAATGAAGAAGCAGAAAAAACGAAGGATGTATGCTCCAAGCTAAAGTACTGTAGAGCATCTGGATGGTCCAGGCAGGCACCAGGACACATAGGTCTCATCTTTTGTCTGTTGTCCACATTGTGGTCTTTTTTTTGGGTACTGTATTTGGTTTTGGTTTCTAAAATATAATTAACAATTACTTAATCAACTGTCACAGCTATTTTTAAAAACACATTGAAATGGAAAATACAGGTGCTTATGGACCACTAAATGCATATTGCCAGTTGGACATAGCACATGACTTTTAGAAAGAAAAAGAGTTTTTCCTCAATTAGATTCACACTGGAATTGAATGAGTATACCAAGAAGGCAGTGTCTCATGTGAACACTTCAGTCAATCAATCAATCAATCAAAAATACAAAAGGTTGGTGCTCATTTTTACATACATTTCTAATATGTTTAATTAAATTGGAGCGAGAAAATGCACAAAGACACAAAGGCAGAGGACGACATAGAGATATTTTTAAATAAAATAATAGCTATTGTTGTTGACAATGATGATCATCCATGGCATGAATATAACATTACATCTGTTGCAAAATCTTCTATGTTTTTATCTGTATAAATAAAAGGAAGGTTTTGTCTGTACAGCGGTCAGAACTGGCCCTTTCAATGATATCTTCATGTTTCATACATTAGAGTTCCCGAAACCAGTCTCAGAAACATTTCGGTCTGTATGTCTGTTCATCCAGATTGTGACAGAATCACGTGAGACTGGCTGAACAGAATTTATTGCAACTTTGCCAGTCTTTCAGTATTTGCCTGAAGTTAAATCTGCACCATAAAAATCGTGGACTTGTTATGTTATGAGCAGTTATGTGCCACAAGTTTTGACCGCGTACTGCGCATGCACCAAATGACTTAAATCGACCACTGGACAGAATTTAATAAAACTTTTGCAGTACTGATATCTGCCTGAAGTTTAACCTGCAACATAAGTGAAATCAAAATGTTGTTTAAAAGCAGGCAGACATGTACCTGGGCTTCAACCTGAAATAATATCACAGATTACGTTAAAGCTGATCAGCTTATTTTTACCTTTTACTTTATAGCTATTTCTACCAACTCATCATTGGGTACTTGCTAGTGGATTATATCAGCTTCTACCATGTAATGGTCATCCAAGTATTGTTCAACAATTGCACTCACATAAAATGTAGTTTATCTTCGTTCCACCATTCCTAAATCCAGTCGAATAATTATATTCAACTCGGTAGCGAAGGATAAAGGATCGGATCCGCATACAAGTGAATGAGTTTTCTCAAAGCAGTGAATGCAGTCTGTAATGACGTTACACAAGAGACATCAAAAATGGGTTTGTCACTCTAGACATCACTTTCTGTTTCGTCTAACAAGAAAACACATTGTTTGATAAGAACTTGTGACCGAATCCACATGATAGGCAGGAGGATACTGTATGGTTCTTTCTACTGTAATGATTGAAATCTTTCACTTTTAGCACATAACATTATTTGAGATTTTATACTATAGTACTGTATTTACAATACTGTGAATGTACAGAGAGGATAAACACAATTGTGCCAACTTCTATATCTCAATTATTTTTGTAGGTGATTACAGTAAACACTGACTTCATTTTACAAATAAATGTCTTTTTTTTTTTTTGACTGCTGTTGTATCCTTCATTTTCTACAGACTGTTCCATTTTATTAAAAAGCTTTGATATTTTTATAGCCTGCTGCATTAGTCAGTGTTCAATGTGAGACCTATATTTGAAGGCTGTTTTGGGAGATTTTTTTTTTAGCTAATAGTATTTTCCTTGTGCTTTGGGACTCTTATGTTAGATAAGTCTATAATATATAGTCAGTAGTAGTCTTGTTGTGGTGTCTTGTTGTTGACAAAATGGACAATAAATATCCATATTAAAGCGAAAATGGTATGTACAGTGCATCTCAAAAGATAAAGTATTGTGGAAGAGTTTCTTTTTTTTCTAATTTATTTAAAAAAAATTACACTCATATATTCTATATATAAGGAGAAATATTTTGAGACTTTTTTTTTAGATAGAGCTGATAAGTATTAAAAAAAAATCCAGTGTAAATATTTAATTTTAAGTTTAAGTAGTCATGGGGAAGACTGCTGACCTTACAGTAGTTCATATGAGGATCTTCAACACCCTCCACAAAGAGAGTAAGCCACAGAAGGTCATTGCTGAAAGGGCTGGCTGTTTGTAGAGTGCTGTATTGAAGTATATTTATGGAAAGTTGACTAGAAGGGAACATGTGGTAGGGAAAGGTGCACAAGCAACAGGTATAATTGCAGCCTTAAGAAGATTGTCGAGCAAAGACGATTTAAGAACTTGGGAGAGCGTCAAAACGAATACAGTGAGGCTGGAGCCAGTGCATAAAGAGCCACCACTGACAGATGTCTGCAGGAAATGGGCTACAACTGTGGCTTTCCTAATATTTCCTCCTGAACCTGGGACAATGTCTGCAGTGTTTTACCTGGGCTAAAGAGAAAAAGAACTGGACCGTTTTCAGATAAAAGTCAATTTTGCATTTAATTTGGAAATCAAGATCCGAAAGTCTGAAGGAAGACTTCAAGTGTGAACGCGGCCATCTACCAGGAGATTTTAAAGCACTCCGTATGCTGACAAGTTTTATGTAGATTCCAATTTCCTTTTCCAGAAGGACTTAACAGTGCCAAAACTATCCTTAATTGGTTTACTGACCATGTGCTTGACTGGCCAGCCATCTCGTCTTGAATCCCAGAAATAATAATCTATGGGGAATGCTTAATAGAAGGATAAAAAACACCCGACCCAATACAGAACCTGGTCTTCAGTAATGCCTCAGCAGTGCCGCAGGCTGATCACCTCCATGCTGTGATGCAATAATTCATGCTACTGTAAAGAAACCCTGACAAGGAAACTGAGTGAATAAATGAACATACAATACTCTTCAGAAATTGCACATTTATATTAGGTTCTTTTTTTAATGAACTTGGGAAATATAAAAAAAAATTGAGATAGTGATTTTTTTTCCATGAGCTATAAACCATATTCATTCAAATAAATAAAAATGGATTAAACTATTTTACTTAATGTGTAAAGCATCTGGTCATCTCTTCTTGATCATGACTCTGAATTCACTGTACTAAAATTGCCTCCACATTCATCAGATCTCAGTCCAATGGGGCACCTTTGCGATGTGGTGTAACGGGAGATTTGCATCATAGTGTGTGTCATTCTGCTAAAGGAATGCTTTTAAAACCATCTTGAATCCACACCATGAAGAATGAATGCAGTTTTAAAGGCAAAATTGGATCCAACCAGTACTAGCAAGATGTGCCTAATAAAGTGAGTGTATGTATGTATGTGTACCTAAATTAGTCAAAGAATGGTTCTTAAAATGATTGTAAAAAATTCCTAAACAACTTATTCCTTATAGTAGCACCATAAACTGTGAAAATGAGTGTATTTCTGACCGAGGCCAGACTGGACCTTTTGTGGGGTCAGTTAATTTTGCTTTCTGCTCCTTCTTTTATTATTATTATTATTATTATTGTTATTATTATTATTATTACTATGGCTAAAATACTTATACTGGATTGCTATAACACTAGGTTGCATTCATTTCCTAGACTAACCAGGCAAAAGGTTCCTGTTCTCACATCTGGACTTTAATTGCTCAGGGTTGAAATTCACACTCCTTCACACGAACGCGGATCGACTTCTTGTGTTTCCTTAATTGGGTTCTCATCAAGCATGAAATCAATGTTTTTTTTCCTTTTTTTTTCATCGCTCACTCTCCGAGCAGGAGGGTGCAGAACTTGTGTCCACTTGTAATATGATCTTCGAGATGCGTTGAAAAATTGTGTATATTATGGGATTTATTGTTTTGAAACTGCATACCCTTTTTCCTATTTCTTTATTTCACTTCAGTGTTCTGGCACTAGGAACAGCTTAATTTAACTCCAAATGTACATTTATAATTTATAGTGACCTGTATGTGCATTAAGTGATGCACATACAGGTCACAAGAAAACATGTGATATCTGTGAGCTTATTTGTGGTATTGCTGTTGGCACCAGGTGGGTTCAATTGAGTACTTCAGAGACTGCTCTCCTGGGATTTTTACACATAGCAGTCTCCAGAGTTTTTACAGGAAGGTGTGAAAACAGAAAACATTATGTGAGTGACAGTTCTGTGGGGGGAATTGTTTATAAAGAGAGTTAGAGAATGCCCGGTGTGGTGCCAGTTTCCAGGAAGGATATAGTACCTTAAATAAGCACTCTTTACCACTGTGGAGAGAAGAAAAAGCACTTCAGCATACACAAAACATCAAACTGTAAGCAGAAGTCCATATTAGGCTCTACTCCTTTCAGCCAAGAACCAGAATCTATGGGGAACCATGGGACAGCCTTATCCAAACTGGACAGTTGAAGATTAGAAGAAATAAAAATACCTGGCCTTTTTAAATCTTCGACTGATCCACAGTGCATGAGACTTTGTTTTTATGTCACCACAACAGCATCATAAACAATCACAAATAATTTTATTCTTATGAACAAATGATCATCTGTGCAACCCCATACGAAAATTATGGATATATTGACATGTATCCATCCGTTCATCTAGGAACCTCTGTAGTCCAATTAGGGACCATGGAGGCCACTGGTGACCATTGTATCGCACCATTGTACCGTGGTAGGACCTCCGCTCAACATTCAGACACTATGGGCAATTTGGAAACGCCAATCAGTCTAATCTACATGTCTTTTAATTGTGGAATGAAACCTATAGAACCTGAAGGAATCCCACCAAGCACGGCGAGAACATGCAAACGCCATGGACACAGCCCCAACATGAGAATCAAACCCAGGACCTGGAGGTGCAAGGCAGCAGTGCTAACCACTAAGCCAATGTGTCACCATGAATGTACAACTCTTGTATGTAATTTAAAACAATTGAATGTTTATTATACAATCCAGTATAGTATCATTGTTACAATTGTTTTATTGTTGTATTTTTTCTTTACCATGCTGCAGGAATTACCATTCCTGGCTCAGGAAATTAGTCCAAAGCTGAGCAACACTCATAGTTAATTAGATATCGATCCAATAACCTGATGTGCTTTAGTGTTGTTTCATCATCATGGAACAGATAGACTATTTATGTAAACATGGTTTAGAAGTGTCACATCAATCAGTAGCTTGTGTAATTCACAGTAACTTGTGAATGAAACCATCGAGCAAATTTGACCCAGAGGGCTCGGTTGCATGAATGCTGATGTGTATTGATGGGACAGAAACAACATTATTAATTCATGAATGCAGTTTGTACACATAATATAAGATTTTAGGAAATTCTGTTATCTGTATTATCATGAAAATGGTTATGGATTTAGATTCTGTAAAAATGTGCAGTATATTACAGTGTTTGCATCACATATGGCACACAATTTAAGTAAGTAATTCATAAGAAAGTGAATGAAATAAACGAGAAGGCTCTGCTTGATTAAGGCTAACTGTATGTAGACGGACCTTTTATATTAAAGGGGTGGTTTCTCTTTATACATGGCTTCTATTTAGCTAGAAATAACAGAATGCTCTGCTTACCATATAATTTTGCAGAGTCTATTTTAGCACATATGGTATTAGACCTATTTTAGGATTAATTGATTCACAGTGCTACTTTTTGTACACAAGATGTGAATGTTCACAGGTTTAGAAACATACTTCTATTGGCCCTTTGCCGAAAAATAATCGACATCATTTTAATGAACCGAACGGTACGGAAGTAGAACAGTGCCAAAACTCCTCAAAGTGAAGCAGCATGTTGAATTACATGAACAGAATCAAAACTTGTTGCAATATAAATGTTTGATTTTTTCTTCACTGCAATGTGATGTGAATAGAAAAAGATTTCAACAGCATTCACAATGCTTTAAATTTTGGCACTGTACTTTCTTGTGGTTGTATATTTCAAATAAAAAAGTAATTTATCAACCTCACAACATCAAGCTGACAAAATTTAGGTTGACAAAATTTTGGTATTAAATACACAAATCATAATATTAGTGCTGTCATTCGATTAAAATTTTTAGTCTAGTTAATCACTGTCATAGTCTGTAATTTATCACGATTAATCACAATTTTAAAATACTCAGATTTACTTGTATTATAAATATGCAATGTTGTAATAAAAAAATGCATGACAGACTGGTTAGAGGTTTTATACAGTAATATCTCAAGCATTAACATTTAAAAAATGTTAAATTGAAATTTAACAAAACCTTAGCCCCCTGAGCCACCACTCCCACATCCTACAGTTTATTGTATCCTTGTAAAAATAGTTCCCCTGGAAGGTAGCTCGAGCACACAACTTTTTTATTTTATCCAAACTTCCACCTAAAAGCTTTTTATAATGAAACTTGCCGATCAGTACACCTGGTGATGTTTCCTATTCATCATATTAACCGCATTAAACATGCCATCATTACACACAGCCAGGTAACCACGCTGCAATTATGGGAAGCCATTAGGGTCAAACTTGTTCATATAATTAATTTGCGCTTAAAATTGTAATGTGTTTAAATTTCTAGATTAATCATATGTGGTATGCATTAATATTGACAGCCCTAAATAATATAGAAAAAACTGCCATAAAGCCATAATATTTGTTTCACTATTTGGATCAAATTGCAATTCAGAAAAATGTGAAGTTTTCATTCAGTTTGTTTAATTCATCATGCTATTTTGCTTTGAGGAGAATTTTGGCACTGGTATACTTCCATAGAACATAGAGTCCTTGGTGCCAGAAAAAAACATACAGGAATAATAAACATGCTTTAATGTCGTTTAAAATCAAAACATATGGGAGTTCATTGTATTGTGTATTATTACATTATTTTACATGTAGGGGTTTTAATAATCTGTCTTTTATAAGATGTTTTTATGTTTGTGTCAAACATCTTGAAATTTTACGAGGTATATAAGCCTTGTAAATGTTTAATCATACTAAATTGATCTGAGAAAGAGTTTCCTTTTACAACACAAAATTGCCTGTGTGTCTGGGGTTATAACATATACTGTACATATGCATTGAGTCATGTAGTTTCATGAATTGAGATCGGTTTACAAAGAATATCAGACATTATGGAACTATTTTCTATGTAGGGCTGTTAAATTGGCAATTTAATTAGCATTTCCCTTTTCTTTTTTTAGATTTTGTTATAGAGTGAGCCAAGTATATACTGTATGAGTGATTCTAAAATTGGGGTTCCATTTGTGTTCCAGACATTCTTGTAAGTTTTAATGAAAGTTTTTTGGCTCTTGTTTTCAGTCCCTGTACCTGAGGAATTTCAGGGGAATGTTTTTTTTCTGTTTTTAAGCGACTCAGAGACCTATGAATCATACTGGCATAAAAAAAAAATCTAACTTAGAACAGATGATGACACATGATCGGGCTGGTGATTAGTGTACTGGTGAAGCTGAATTCTGAGTAAAACAGACAGGAGGGGAAATGAGGATGCTGCTGTGATTGTTACATAGACAACTTCAGGAGCAGAAGACAGCAAGAAATCAGGAAGATCTCCAATGAGCTCAACCCCCCGGAAAATGTTGAAACCATTCAGCAAATTGTGCATGATGATTGTCTAAGAAAAATCCCCAACATGCCATTCTTGGTGTGTAATATGGAACAGTCCAGTAAATCCTCACTTGTGATTTTAACATTGCTGCCAAGTTCGGCCCCAGGCTGCTGACCCAGGAGCAAAAGGAAGATTGCGTCGGTTCTGCCTTGGGTGACCCATCCTTCATGTTGAGGTTTACTTAGGTGTATGAGTACAATCTCAAGACGAAGCAATTGTCTTAACGGTGGAAAAGTCCATGAACAGGTCCACAGTTCGACCGGGTGCATGCTCATTGTCTTTTTCAACATTCTCGGCATTGTGCATCGAGAATTTGCCCCCAGGGGGCCAGACCGCCAATAGCACATTCTACCACCTGGTTTTAAGGTGTCTGAGGAAGGACACACAGCAAGAAAACATACCTTATAAACAGCGCTAATATTAAAACTTTTTGATACCCCCTCGTAATAATAATAATAACAATAATACTAATAATAATAACCCTGTGCCCCTCCCATTGTTCAGAGGTTGGTCTTTGAGGGACAGAGGGGCCAGCTGTTGGGTGCTTTGTGACAACAGTTACAGGAGAGGGAAGACGTTCGTGAGGGCAGTTCCAAGAGTGAACTGGTTGGTCAGAAATAGGATTTTGCAGTCATCCTGGTGGAAACCAGGAGCCAGTGTAGAATGAATTGGTGATATATTCTTGGTCTCAGAATTCTGACAAGCACTCCTACAAATATACTGGAGATTTAGAAGCCTCCTACCAGAAATTTACAGAAAAAGAGCATTATACAGTAGTAGTCTAGCCTTGAGGTAAAGACATGGACAATTTTTTTTTTAAACTCAGAGTAGGGCAAAGCTTTGCTATGTTTTTGAGATGGAGAATTCAGATTCTGCAGAGGTGATTGTTGTAAATTAAATGTATGATGAAAGACAAACCTAACTTTAGCATTTTTAAGGAAAACACCCTTGTTTTCTCTGACCTCAAAATGATGAGACGACAGGCTAAAAATTCTAGTCTAGTCTGAGTGTTGATGGTTGTCAGTGCCTGAGAGTCAATGCTCTCTTTGAGCGGCCATATGGTATGCGCTCTCCATATGGCCGGTGGTGATATTAGTTCAACCATCTTCACACTTTTTTACATGGTAAAATTAAATAATTAATAATTTTTCTTGGGATTTTTATCAATGCCAACAGCATCTTTTCGAACTGCTTGCTCATGCACTGTTGGGGGCGGTATAACACACTCGAAGGATAGCGTTACCCGTTCCTGGCTACAGCCACGATTGATGAGCCTCCCATCCCTCTCATTCCTCCCCTCTGAGAGAGTTTGGCCAAATAGCTCTCTCTGGGCTACCAGCTGCAAATAGGTTACAAGGATCACTCGAGATTCGAACTCGCAATCTCCAGATGATACTGCGAGCTTATTAATATTGCGCCAACTAGGGCCCATGTGGGAAAATTTTTGTTTTATTTATAAAATGAATATTTTTAAGAGAAAATGCTTAAATAAAAGGCAGAATTTATAACCGTTAGTCTAGTAAAAGAATTATAAATTGCAAATATTTATTATTGTTTTTATAGGTCTCCTCTGATGAGCACAGGGTGGGAGTATTGTTTCTAATTAACGTGTAAAGGACAAAAATAACCAGTACAATGCTATTTAATGCTTATTTATTTGATTGTAAAATACTTTTTTATTATGAAAATTAATAATGAAATACCATTTGTAATGTCATTTCATACCATAACTAACTAATGAAGCGCAACACTGTAATACTTGACTAATTTAATGTGCTTCATTTTACAATACTGGTCCACATCTGCATTAAACTACTTAAGAACAACATACTGTAGAAGCGGTTCGGTAATTACTGATAAGTTTCCATGCGTTTCTTTTTACAATAATGTTTCACATCTTCATTATCTACTGACGAACAATGAAGTAACACTTCATTTTATTATTACTGCTAAAGACCCAGTTAATTACTGCATAGTTAATAGTGAGCTCCTACTAACATACTTAGTGAGTAATTAAGTAGCAGTTTTTAAAGAGTGCTGTATTATACAGTAGGTGCTACAGTTATTTCAGAAGCATGTGTATGGGGTTTTCATTATTCACAAATGATTGTTCTCCATTGTTATTTAATAATGTAAAAAAAAATTCACAGGCATTACACTAAATTGCAGCATAGCCCTTAAAACCCGGAGCATTTTTAGCCATGCCTTGCATTAATATGTTTTAAAACTGTTCAGTTTTACTGAAATTGATTTCGTTTTAACCAGCAGAACCGTGCCACTAGAATTTTAAGCATTAAATAACCTCGTTTTAAAACAAGTTTTCTGATCATTCTGAAATGTAATAAACTAAAGTCAATTTGATGAAACAATATTATGTTACTATTGTCTATAAATAGCAGTTTATATATTTGGAAAAGACATTATTGTTTTAAGATCGCTGGAAGGGGCAAAAGTTGTCATGCTAAAACACAGTGTTGGTGCTGATTTAATTTTTTTCATGTTATACATATAATACAGAAAATGTGTGTGGCGAAGAAGCTACTTATGAAGTTTATGCAACATAAAAGTGACCAATCTTGCTTCACAAAAAAAAGTTGCTAACTTCAGCGGTTTAGAGAGATGATTTTAATTGTGGCCCAAAATGCCAATTTTTCAGTGTTATACTGTCTCACCTTAAACAATAATAATTTAAAATGACCAGTGGAATGACAAATATACAGTATGTGCCACGTTTGGCCCAGATTCCTCAAAGCATGGAACAGCCTATAAGGAACATACATACAGTACATACATACATAGACACGTTGACTTTTATATATATAGATTACCGTTCTGAAAGTTATTATTATTATCTTTTTTAATAATTTGTGAATTAAAAAAAAACATCTTTTGAGCAGTCATTTTTTTTTGAGTTGTGTAGTGTTTCAGAGGGCAAGATACTTTTGGTCAAACTAGTTTACCTAGTGCCTTATGCACAGTGCATGGTGGGTTTCCTCCAGGTACTCAGGTTTCCTCCTACAGTCCAAAGACATGCAGATTAGGCTAACTGGCGTTCCCGAATTGCCCATAGTGTGTGAATTAACGTTTAAGTGTGTGTGTCCTGCGATGAATAGGCACCCCGTCCAGCGCCTGATAAAGTTGCATAAATAATGTGTGAGTAAGTAAGTGAATGGATGAATTACTGCTCAATTCTTGTATTTCTGTATATAGCTGTTTGTATAGCTTTTTAAAAATTGACAGACTGCTTTGTTACTTTGCATTAAAGCGTGAGTGCATTACTGTGCTGCAACAATTTTGGTTCCTTTCTTTAGCTTGCAGTGGTTCACCAATTCTTTAATACACACATGTTTTTTTGGGCTTTCTGTGATAATTGTGGTCCAGGCTGTAGGAAGTGTGTTTAACTACTGTTGCATGCAGGCATTGTGCCAAATCAAGCAATCAAGCCTATTTTATTTGTTTGTTTTAGTGTTGCATGATGGGCTCCTCCTGATTATACCACTTTATTTTGTATACAGGGTTGTGAGGAGTCTGGAGCCTATGCCAGCCAGGGGACTTAGGGCATGGGGTGGGGTACCATCTATCTCAGGGCGCAAACATACACACACACATTTACATACTGAGCAATTTAATAACGCTAGTTAGCCTATTCTACATGTCTTTGGATTGTGGGAGAAAACCGGAGCACCTGAAGGAAACCCACCAAGCACAGGGAGAACATGCACAGGAATCGAATCCGGACCCTAGAAGTGCAAGGCGACAGTGCTAACTACTAAGTCACCACACCGCCCCCACAAAAGCTGTTGCTCTGAATTCTGAATTCTGAAAGTTTTTTTTTCCCTTGCTAGGGAATAAAGGAGAATGATTTTGACCTTTGACCCAGTATTTGCAACATTGATCTCATTTGCCATCTCAATATTTTAATTTATTTATTTGATTATTTTACCAAAGCAGGGTGTTTTCCTGGAAGGTTTTGACAGATACAACATTTACAGTAATTGTTGAGGAAGGCAGATGATAGCTTAAGATAATGGTAAAAAAAGATGAAATCGGCTGGAGATCTGGGCTTGGGCTTGGTCAGGCTACCTGCCTCTCTATCAGATGCTTCTTTTAGTACATGTGATACCAGCATCTGCCAGCTGACTGCATCTTTTTGAACTGCACATTGAACTGGAAATATTAGTGGAAGACATCGCACACTTCGAGGCTATCTGCCCTTTCTGTTTGTGTGAGATCACACATGCCCTATGATTGGCTAGTGTTGCTATGATTGATTGTAAAAGTGCAAGTATAACACCCTTCCTCCCAGAGAGCATGGCCAATCTGCTCTGTAGGACTTCTGGCTATGGATGGCTGTAGTATCATCTGCGGCTTGAATGCACAATCTGATATGGTGAATGCTTTGCTGTTCAGGAAATCACACATGCGCGCGCAAACACACACACACACACACGCACACACACACGCACACACACACACACACACACACACACACTCACACCAAGGGACAATTTAGTGTAGCCAGTCCACCTGCTGGCATGAACCCGTTGAACCTAATGGGAAACCATGCGAGCACACTCGAAAAACAAGCAGCAGTGACGTGCACTTAGGGTCGATCATGGATTTATCGATTATAAGCTTGGTTGTTGCCTTTGTCTAATGTACAGTAAGATTTCACAGTAATAGAAATGACCTCTCTATTGTGCATTTATCCTTGTTGATTCAAATGGTTTCTAAAAAAAAATTTACATTTCAAAAATCATTTATAGCACCATGGGATAGTGCTGGTCTCTTCTACTCACTGACTGGGTAACAGTAGGCAGTTATATAACTATTGTACATAGTGACCTTCATGGTAGGTTTACATAAAATGAGTGTAGATACAGTATATGTAAGTTAACTGTAGATTAAATTGTGTTTTTCTTGGATACTAAGGTGCATTTTGGTTTGTATGTGTCAAAGCAGCATTTAAGCCATGCTTAAAGTTTTCAGTTCGCTGGTGTCCTTGAGTTCTTGTTTCTTTAATGCCTACGTCTAGTTTCCCTGGTTACTAGTCCCTTATTTTTATTTATAGTTCCATAGACTTTGGTCACTGTAATCAAAATTCATTATAAGATAACTTGTTTTGGATACGGTATATAAAATATCTCTCTCTCTCTCTCTCTCTATGTTATTCTATATATATATATATATATATATATATATATATATATATATATATATATATATAGAATAACAAGTGGCCAAATTCCAGCTGTTGGTCCTTATGTACTTATCCCCTACTTTTAGGGTCTATTGGATGCAATCATCGATCTTGTTTACATGACTAATAATATCATGCTCCTCCCTCACTGTGGTGAGCTTTTTTTTTGCTCCTCACTATAACCAAGCCGAGAATGCGGTTATCAACATAGTTATCTTAGCAACAGATCAAAGTCATAAAATCATAAAGTGCAATTTTACTGTACATTGCAAGTTTATTAGCTCTAACCAATAAAAACCCTAAATGATCTAGGTCTTTTTATAAACAATTAAACTTTTCATTTGGGTTAAACTTAAGAATCTCCAAAATGCATGCCATCCCCCTTATGTCATGCATGTACTGTAAGCTCCCTTACAGTATATACTGGAGAGCTCAGCAGTGACGTCCATACCGTAGCTACCAGATCCTTGGAGTTGCTTAGCAACAGGATACAGTATTTAGAAAAGTATCAACGGGTCTGTGCAAATGCTGAGTTTTATTTATTTATTTATTTTTATCTGCAGTTAAATGACAATTTCTGTAATCCATATTTGGATTTGTGTAGGGCGAGTTCTTGTAGTGGTTGTGTGTGATGGGAGGGGATTTAGAGTTTAGGGATTTGATTGAGTGAAGCTTATATATCAATTAATTTTCTTGTATATTAATTTGAGGATGATTCTTGCCACATGATGTGGTGCAGTGAAATTCTGAGCATATATTAAATATTACGTCTGAGGGTCAGCGAGAGTGCAGGGTCAGCCATAGTACAGCAGCCCTACAGCACAGAGGATTAAGGACCCAAGAGTGGCAGGTTGGATGGACATGTTATGATACCTACAATGGCATAAAGTGACTAATAAAACCTACTAGTGACAGGTATGTTTGTATACAGGCTAAAAAAAAACATTTGTGCAACTGAAAAACCTTGCATGAAGACATGCCAGCTGGTAGATAAGGGAATAGGGATTTAATTAGGGGGAGCTCATATAATGGTCACATTTCCATAATGTAGGTTGAGCATGGCTGACTGTGTGAAAGTTGTAGCTTGGAGAATGTGCTAAATCCAGTAACTCCAAAAAAAAAAAGAAAGAAAAACCCTGAAAGTGCAGCAGGTCGGGAGTAACACAGGAGTGTGTTGGACATGGTGCATTGCTTGGATGGTGCTATTCGATGCATTTTTTCATACTCATTCATTAATTTTCACTACATTTTTTATTCCTTCAGATGGTTGCTCTAGTTGATGAAATGATGATTAAATACTGTACAGTTGGGAAATGTTTCATTTACTTTTTATACAGTCTGCAGGAGTGGGTGGGATTAGTCAGAACTCCTTTGGGTGCTGGTGGTGCTGGAGATTTTATGATAACAGATGCAGATTACTTAATTGGCATAAACAGAATGGTGCACAACATAACTACTGATGACAGGTAGTTTTTGTGCACAGGCGAAAAATAACATGCATGCTGCATATAAAAACCTTACAAACAAGAGATGCCTCCAGGCAGCAGCTGCTGGGGAGGAGGAGGTGAGTACAAAACACAAGTGAGTACATCTCCAACGTGGTTTTAATATAAGATGTTAAAGTGAATTAGTCACAAGTCACAATTCACAAAGATTCACTTTGTTTTCATATCAAAAGTATTCGTTCGCCTGTGATCATATTTATATGAACCTAGTACGAACTCCAATTCTTAATTCATAGGGTTTAATATGATGTTGGCCTTTTGCAGCTATAACAACTTCAACTTCCCACAAAGTTTAGGAGTGTGTTTATGGGAATTTTGGACCATTCTTCCAGAAGCACATTTGTGAGATCAGACACTGATGTTGGACGAGAAGGCCTGGCTTGCAGTCTCCGCTCTAATTCATCCCAAAGGTGTTCTATTGGGTTGAGGTCAGGAGTCTGTGCAGGCCAGAATGGACCTTGCTTTGTGCACTTGTGCGCAGTCATGTTGGAACTGGTGTGGGGTTGTTTTTCATGGGGCTCGGCCCCTTACTTACAGTGAAAGGAACTGTCAATGCTTTAGCATAAGGCATTTTTGGACAATTTCATGCTCCCACCTTTATGGGAACGGTTTTAGAATGACCTCTAAATGTTTCAACCTGACTGCGCTCCAGTGCACAAAACCAGGTCCAGAAAGACATGGATCAGCAAGTTTGGTTTGGAAGAACTGACAGGCCTACACAGACCTCAACCCGATAGAGCACCTTTAAGATAAATTAGAGCGAAGACTACGTCTTCTCATCCAACATCAGTTTCTGACCTCACAAAGGCCTCCTCAGAAGAGCTGGTTAAACAGTTAAAGACAGCAGAAGAACAGTTAAACATTTTAACATAAGCATACTAAACCCTATGGACTAAGAATTGGATGTTACTCAAGTTTATACTGTATGCATGTGAATACAGGCGAGTAAATACTTTTGGCAATGTAGTGTATTCCAGATTATTTTGAGATCTCATCAGAAAGGTCATTTTACTTCTGTGCAAGTGGTACTGGGGAATCACATGTCATTGCAGGAAACATAAATAAAATGAAGTACTAGACTTGTTAGAGGAAGATAAAATCTCATTGGCTAAATAAGGGGAAAAACCGAATGCAGGGAGACAGGACATCAAGACAACGACCTGAAATATACAGCCAAAACAACTCTATCACTCTAGCCCTTGCATGACCTAGCCAATCTTCTGACTTGAATCTCATTGAAAATATATGGAATTTGTATTTTGAATTTGTGAGTTCATCAGAGAGTTCACCCTAATAACCTTGGTGAAGTGAAGATGATTCATCAAGAGGAAATGGGCAAAAATTTTACAAACATTTTATGAGTTAAAAATTTAACCTCAGGGTGGTAAATATTTTATAGGTAGTATTAGCTGTCCATCATGCTATGCTGTATATTTTTAAGGGGGCTATCAGCCATGTGCCCATTACATCCTTAAGAATTGAGTAAATGCTGTAAGAACTTGTACAACGTGGCAGGAACGAAGTGGAAACCGGTAACAATGCCACTTTTTTGGACATGTTGAAAAAAATGCCTGGTGAGGACATGGTTAAAGCAAGATGCAGGTAGAAAATTATAAGAATGTAGATGGTATTGACCATTTACAATTAATGGTGTTACTAACCAATTAAGGGCTTCATTAACGTACTACAATGGCACAGATAGTTGGCATTCTGCCTAAGTTGTCTTCAGAATGTCACTGCATTGTTGCTACATCAATAGTTTTTTTACAATGACCTCTTAAGGTTTGTGCTTTGACCAAGGTAGAGGTTCATGCCATGTTGTAGAAGACCGTGGTAAGTTCATATTACATTGTTATGGTGCTTACCATATTTATGGGTCACATGTAGCAGATTATAAGCTTGTCTGTTTCATGTTCAAAGAATTTAGTTATAAATACTGGATCCAGTTCCTCACACCTGCACATGTAAGTGCACATTTTTCCATTTTGACCCCTTTCCCACGAGTTCTTCGATATTTTTTATAATTTCATGATGTTATAACCTCCTTAGAAAATTTCACACTAGAATACTAGGGGAAAAATGATTTTGAATATATTTATAGCATCCTAATTAATCTGGACCCATGCAGATTAATCTTCATCTCATCTGTTTCAAGAACAGAATTTTGAGCATAAATGCCATTTTGTACATAAATGTCCATTTCTTTAGATTAGTGGTGTGCATTTTGTAATCAAACTCCTGATTTCATCTAAGCTAATCTGTTCTTTTGAAAACTGAAAGTATTCTTTGGTCACCAACTATGGTTTACGAGGTTGATCCCCTTTTGTTAAGTTTATCAGTGCATTCTGGCTACAGTTATCAACAGTCGATTTTCTCAACTCTAATGTTATGTCTGTGTCTGTTGATGGTTTGTTTTGGCTTGCTGCACTGCCATTGACACTTCATTGGTCCACAAGAAAGCTGATGGCAGCAACAGATTCCACATACAAATGTTACATCAACTTTACACCTAAGCTTGCAGTGACATATCTTGCTACTGGCTAAGAAAAAAACAAAAAAAAAACGAACAAACAATTGTCTAATAACTTTTGATCCTTAAAATAGGTAGAGCTGTGCCTCTTCAGACTGTTGAATCAAGGAGATATTGCAGAAATAAAGCAGCACAGATAACACATGAGTGATGGTTTGGTGCACTTCCATCTGGCTCACATACTGCCAAGGAATGACAAGAATGAACTTATCTGAATCTGTTGACTAGAACACATCCACAGCTCAACCCCGATGAGGCAATCAATATCTCAGTCAAGAAGTGACAAGTGGAACCCAAGACCTCTCCTCCTCAAGGGCGTAACAAAGCATCCATTTCCCCCCCTATATATGTTTATTTTTCAACTGTTGGTAGAATGCTTACTTTACCACTTTTATATTTCAGTTCAACTGGTATGTGATTTATATATTTATAAAATTGTGTAATATAATTCACTGTTTTTCTATTCTTACGTTGTTGCTAACTTAAATGCTTTATGTACAAGAGGCATGGGAAAAATACAGTGTGTGCAGAAAGCAGTTAAGTTTACAGTATTTGGTAGTTGGATCCGAATTTCTGAACTTTGTTAAAAGCTTAAGGCACCATGGATATAAAAGTTAATATGTACTGTAAATGGATGTTAAGTGGCACAAATGTTGTAAATAAACATTGCCGTTGTGTTATTTTAAGGTTATATTTGCAACATTTTTGGCGGTCGTTCATTGAATGTTATCAAAACATAATTCGATCAAATTCATTCTAACTTTAAACAATTTTGTCCCTGACTTTGTCCAATCATGACAATTATATATATGACAATGTTTGACATCATTAGGGTTCCTGTTGTCACTAAGATATTTTACTGCCTTTTATCACTTTACTTTTACTGACATAAATTCCAGTTCTACAGTAGCAATATCTCGTAACATTGAGACATTACCTTGTTTAATATTATATTGTTTAAAATGATAATTGAGTCTTGGGCAATTCCCAGCCACCATCCAGTTCTCCCATATCACACAGCAGCTACAGTACCAACCGGAGAGTGTGAAGGCTAGCATATGAAGCTGCTGACTACATCTTTTTAAGCTGCTGCTCATGAGGCATCCTGGCACTTGAGCGCATAGACTAGTCATACTGTACACCACGTAAAACACATAAACCGATTAGTGTTTATATACTGTAAACCCTGGGTCAAGGGTAGCTCAGTGGTTAAGGACCATTGGACTACGGTTCATAGGATCCCAGGTTCAAATCCCACAACCACCAAGTTGCCACTGTTGGGCACTTGAGCAAGGCCCTTAATCCTCAACTGCTCAGGTGTATAATGAGATAAAAATGTAAGTCGCTCTGGATAAGAGCGTCTGCCAAATGCCTAAATGTAAACCCAGGTCGATAAATTTGGCAAAAAAGATTAAAGACCTGAAGGTGGTTCTGAGTGTTACATTTGCTTTTGGTACAGTAGCTGTCCACTTGGGCTCTCAATATGAGTTCCAAAGAGGTGTCCATGCAAGTGAAGGAGGCCAGGATTAGGTTAAAAAACAAAATTTACCCATCAGAAAGATAGCAAGCTCAGCAACATCAATGGGCTAAAAAACCACAGAAGAAAACTAAAGTGGATGACTGCAGAACTCTCTCCATGATGAAGAAGAACCCTTTCACAATATCTGGCAGGTCAGAAACATTCTTCAGGAGGTACAGTATGAGTGTTATTATCAAAATACAGTTAACCTTGGATTGCGAGCATAAATCGTTCTGGAAGCTCGCTTGTAATCAAAAGCACTCGTATATCAAAGCAAATTTAAAATACTATATGATGGTCTACAGGGGCCAAATGGCAAAAAATTTATTCCAAAATTAATGGATCTGACTTTACATAGATAGAAAAATAACAAAGGTGCCTGAGTGCATACAGTATTTTCCATCACTGTATAGTACTGTATATCACTCGAGATGACCTTATAACTGCTTATCACAACTCTGTTTTAAAGTAACATAAATAAATAGTCATATAACCAACCAACCAACCTTGGTGGAAAACTTTTACTTAAATATCAACGTTTCTTTTTAAGTTTAAATCTACTTCCACAACATTTACATTTATGGCATTTGGCAGACGCTCTTACTCAGACTGAGTTACATTTCTTTTGTTTTATCCAACGGAGCAGCTGAGGGATAAAAGCCTAGCTTAAAGTCCCAGCCATGGCAGCTTCACAGTGCTGGTATTTGATTATCTGTTTATTTATAGGCTTTCATTTATAATTTACTTATGTGAGTCTACAGTATGTGATTAAAAAAATTATTCAGCATTTTTTACATATAGTTTTTGTATTTTGCAAACGATGGATAGGCCAGCTGTGGTCTGTGTTCTTCAAAAATATATCTAGATTAATTAAAAAAAAGATTAAATTATATGTACATTCAATATTTTTGTCATTCTTAAATAAAATTATAATTAGACTAGCAGCACTGCATCAGCATCATACTTGAACGTGTCCAATTTCAGATGTTTTAAACCAAAACTCTAAATTTGGCTTTGCTTGTTGTTGTGAAATATAGCCAGTAGTTGATTGATTTGTAAAAGACACCAGTGTTTGAAAAATAGTTCTTGCCCACACACATTACAGAGAAAGCCTGGCAGAAAGGTCCACATGGCATCTGGCTGAGATGAATAATGAACTGAAATGGTTAGGAACTGTATAAATTCAGATTTTTTGTTTTGTTCTGTTTTGAATCATTTGTTTTAGAATCTGTCTTGTTGTAAGCGCTTTAGTGTTGCTGAGAGGCACAGTGGTAGGGGTCAGTTTAAAAATATTTTTTAATAATAATAAAAAAAAAACATTTTATGCCCAAATGTGGTTTAAATTAAAATGCAGATGAAGATAATGCAATTGCATTACACCTCTTGCTGCCAAGGCATTTGTTCTACAAATTTTCCTTTTTCTTTTCCTCTAAGTGACCACTTATGTCATAGAGAAAATGTGCATTTCTAAATACTGAGAGATTATTTTGAGTTGCCCTCTTTAAAAAAAAAAAAAATACTGCTGGACAGGTCTGCTTAATTAGCCAATGAACCATGCAGTAACAGCCAAATTTTTTTTAAGAGAGGCCTATTGCAAATGCTAGCAATCAGCCACATTTGAGATACCACATTTAATTCAAATATTAAATAATTAGGTCGCCCAGGTAGCATGGTGACTTAGTGATTAGCACTGTTGCATGGCACCTCCTGGGTCCGGGTTCGATTCCTGCCTTGGGGTCAGTTTGCGTCTTCTCCCCGTGCTTTGTGGGTTTTTTCCGGGTGCTCCGGTTTGCTCCCACAGTCCAAAGACATGCAGATTAAGCTAATTGCTGTTCCCAAATTTCCTGTATTGTGTGAATGAGTGTGTGAGTGTGTGCCTCGTCGTGAGTGTGTGATGTAGCCTGCCTTGTGCCCTAAGTCTCCTAGGATAGGCTCCAGGATAAAGCAGTATAGTGAGAGTAAGTAAGTGTACAGTATGGTCATCCAATAAGACTCAAAAAGAATACCACCAGCTTTTGTGTTAAAACTGCTTTTCCGGCAAGGCTAATGGATAAATATTTAAAGGCATCGTGGAGTAAATACAGATACTTGAGACAAACAGAAAGGAAGAAGGCTCTTCATGGGATCCTGAGATAACTCACTCCACTTGGGATTTTATAGTAAGATAGAGACTAGATATATAAAAATAAAATCTCCACCTCCAGCAGCATTATTGACTTTCACATGATCACAGAGAAGCATTTCTGTGAAGAATATCTCATTCTTACTGTACATTACCACCATAAGGTATTCTAGCATATACATTTTTGTTGCATTTAATTTGTTTGAGCTTTTTCTGTAATTAACAAATTATAGGAAGATAATTTCCTGATTGTTAGATCAATATATACATAATAAAACATGGCATGGTGTGCTATTGGAAAATATTCTATGATGGGGGTTAAAGAATACGTTGAGACGTAACCGATTGTAAAACCGATTTTTACCCTTACTGTATAACCCAAAAGCTTATTTTCTTTTAAAAGCCTGACAAGCAGAAATTTGTCATTGCTAACATAAAAAAAAGATTTCTGTTTCCCACATGTTGCTTTTTTGGAAAATGCAAATATAAGAAAACTGTTGCAAAAAATACAAATATTTTTATTTTATAAATAAAATGAAAAAAAAAAAATTAATAAACAACATTAAATAATATGTTTAATAGTCAAATTTATTGTTTATTATTTATTGTATTCATTGCATTATCTGCCCATGTATCCATCCATGTAATTGGTAAAGTATAAATGCATTAAAATATACTCCACCTTTTTTAAACCCAATATTATTTAACTGAAAGGTCAACATTCTAACAGGGAGAGGGGGAACTAAGTGAGGATCCATAAGCTGTTTAAAGAATAGGAAGAGAGGTTGGGGTCAGTTATAATGGGAAAGAGTAGGCTTTAAGTGTTATAAATATATTTTGATATAAATATTCTTTAATATCACTGGCCCTGAGACAGACACAGTTTAACCACACAGGCCCATTCCACATTCATAAATCCCATGTGCCCACACCCAGCCCATGTTAACTTTCCCAAGTTCAGGAAGTGAGATGCAACTTTTGAACTAATATCATATTTATTTATTAATTAAATATATAATTAAATATGCATGCTGATTTACTAACACTGAGGTATACATTGATCTGTTCATTTTGATTAAGTAAAACAGCACATCTTGTCCATTTCTTGTGATTGTTTCTAATGCTATTAGGATTGAATACATTTTTTGGACATGAATATTTTTGCTAGAATACATTTGATTCCAACTATGATCTGCTTGCACAGAAAAAGTGATCTCTGTATAAATTAAAGAGATGTAAGTGTCTTCACAAAACATTTAATTGTACTCCTTTATTATTGTTTATTGTAGTGCTTGTAGGCCACATAACCATAACGTGTATCTAGGCTGTGCTAGAAACTAGATATAATAATAATATATTTAGCAAAAACTTATGTTTGATTTAAATTCAAAAGAATTCTGAATATTATTATAATACTATTAGTAATTCCATATAATATATGTAATTCTTTAATACTATGATATTGTATGATTCTACTGACCATTTTGTAGAATGTATAATAATCTTATAGAAAAAAATTATAATAACATTAGAGAAAAACAATAATATTTACGGAAATGTTTATAAAAATTGGATTTATACAGGATTAAAAATTCTGCTCCATAAAAAAATTATGCTCCATATAGGAGTTACATTATGTCAAGTACTGTGCATGTGCACATGCAGTAACCATCCAGCAACTATCTGCAGGATGAGTTCAAAACTGCAATAAGTAAGAAATATAGTTAATATAATTAATATTACTCATAGATCAGCACTGTAATACTACACTATCCAGAACACACTGAGGCCTATAAACAGGGCCTCTGAGAACTACAACTCTGTATACACATGCTTCAATTCTCATCATTATGGAGTGCCACCACCTGAACATCATCACACTTACACTCACACAGTATATAAGATTCTCAATTCACTCAACCATCTGTGAAGTAATGTTCTGTGTTTTCTCTGACAGCCTATAGCCAGTCTGGTGTTATTGTTGTTTGTTACTCTAGTTGATGATCCTGTGCCTGTCCCTGGTTTCTGCCTGTACAATTCTCCTATATATAGTTTGCTGATGCAATGACTCTTGGCTCTTCCTTTACTTTGAGTTTGCTACATGTGTTTAGTTTTTGTTGTTAAAATAAAAATTAGATTGACCTGAAGCTGCATTCGTTCATAATTGCATGAAAGTTCATGATTATGGTTAAACTAACAGGCATTTTGGGGGAAGTTTTATCATTTTTCTTAGAATGGATATATATTTCTGGTAAAACAAGCAAGAGGCATTTCTCTCCTGAGGTTTTTTCTGTTGACCCATTAACACCCTGAACGGACACCTGGAATAATATCATGCTACCTACTTGTGTGTGTAATAATGGTCGACTTAAATTGTGTGCAGATGTATATTGTTTCACCTTAGGTTTTTTCCCCCTACAAAATTAATGTCTAAGTTCTTGCGTGCTCTATTTAAATAAGAGTACTCAAAAAAAATGAGTACCCTAAAAAAATACATCTTCCAGCAGTGCTTATTTCATAATAGGGCTCTAATTTTGCAAAGTATGCTAGAGTATCATTAATTCTGTGTTAAACCTATATTTTAAAATGTATGGTATGCATTTTCTGTTGAAAGCATGCTACAAATTAGCTTTCAGGAAAATGTGACCTTTGAATTATTAGCAAATTCAGAGAAGCAAATTTATTATCGTATTAATCAAACAAATCCTAAATTTTGTTGCCTCCTGTTAGGGCTCCGTCTTGTGTAAAATTTTGTATGGTTGAGTATCTTATGCCTTATTTGCACCAAGTTGTACTTCTTTAGACAAATTCCCACCTTTTGTTTACAGTAGATTATTACCTCCGGCACAAAACTGTGGACTGGAAATTTTCTGAATAAATTTGAAGAAACTTTTAGCTGGTGTGTGAAGAAATCTCCTCAAAATCACATAATTTAATCACTTTAAATTAAAACATCACTTTTACCTAACATTTTGATTTGAGCGCATATCACTGTGCTTTCATTACAGGTATTTTACACGCCTTCTCCTCGGACTGTTGTGGATATGTTTGGTCTATCAAATCGTATTTTATTTCATACTGGCGCACCAAATTACAGTACTTCGTTAATTACCATTATAGTTTCGGAACATATAAGACAAACTGGTTTTAAACTTTCCACAGAAAGAATAAACATACAATGATCTATCCATACATCTTTGAAGATTCAGTTTTCAAAAGATACATACCCATGTTTCATTACATTTTGTCGAGCCAGTGTTGCGTGATGCTGTGACAAAATCGGCTGGACAGACATACAGATATACAGACATACAGACAGAAATTTCTTTTTGAGACTGGTTTGGGTCCTCTAATATATGAAAGATAAAGATATTGTAAGAGGCGACCAATGTACAGACAAAACCTTTTTCTTATTTATATAGAAGCTTTTGAATGCTAACAGAGCGTTTCTCTTTTACTGTTCGAAAGGATTTTATGTACAAATCTGTCACATTGTTAGAGCAGATTACATAAATGAAGTGGCATGACCCGTCACTGACACACACGTTTTCCTGCTGCTTGAGTTGCATGAAACCAATCTGTTCTATTTTGCTGGGGTGCAAAGTGTGAGTGATTCATGTCCAAATGGCACTGTAGAATTTATAATGTCTGTTACACAGTCTAGATATCTAATTACTCAAAATATCTAAATGACTTTAAATGCTCTAAAATGCTTCAGCACTGGCAGCGTGTCGCCATGTGGTGAGAATAACTTTTGAGTCACTGTGACCCATGTCACAATTCCTGGATGATTGAAAAAAAAAAAAATCATATTCAGCTCAAAAAGGTTTATCTGTTAATGTGTGTGGAGGCTTTTCCCATGTGACACAGTTGTGTGTTTTCCTAAATATAAAATATTGCTTTAAATTGGGTGTGATAGAGTATAAAAAAACAATTAATACTGCAGTGCTCCATCCTTTATTGACTGGATTTCAAGACCCATGCTCTACGGCTTTCTATTAAGAACGAAGGATCAAAGCTTACGGGGTGTTCTTGTAATTCAGATAGATCACTGCTGAGCCATTAAAATTTGAGAGCATTTTATATACACAGGAATCTCCAGAAGACAACCTGATAGCTTGTTCTATCCTGAATGTTTGCTACTGTGATCTCTCTGACTTTTATGGTCACAGATACTGTTTGGAATTTTTATTCGCTTTTTCTTTTTTTTTTTTCTGATTCCCCTGTAGACTGACGATGGCTGAGTGATGGCTAACACGGTTGGTCATATAAATGCAGATACTTACAACAAACAATACACAGTATAGGCGGTTTTAAATGACATCACACTATATAATCACAACCGTTTCAAAGACTGATTAGCTGACTGGTTTGTGCTTCATCAAGATTCATTTTCATTTATACTGATGAACTATTTATAAAGCTCTGTTATGGAACAAATGAAAAAGTTATTTTAGGAGCAATTATTTCTAACATTATCAGGAATTAATTGGTTAACTTATAGATACGTTTGCTCCCTATAAAGGCTTTTTTTCATGTGAAATCCCCTGGTATATTTAAATGTGTTGTGTGTGTGTACTTACTGTATATACAGTATAATTAAATTATTAATAATAAATCTTAAATGTTAGTGTGTACTAGCTGGAACAGTATAATGTATTGTACAATATATTGATGATGTCAATCGAGTAAAATTTTTTATCGGGTTATTCAAAACTGATCCAAAAATCAGTACCCCAGAGCCTTAGCCACCTGAGCCACCACTCCCACATCTTGCATTTAATGTATTCTTATAAATAAATCTTCTCTTGAAGGCTCGAGCATGTAACTTTTTTATTATTTTTTATTATTATTATTATTTGATTATGAGAAGCCATTAGGGTCAAACTTAAAAATATAATAAATAAAATTTCTAGATAAATTACATGCGTTAACACGTTAATATTAACAGGCCTACTATACACAGTACATATCTGTTCTTTGTTCAATCCTCAACTGTTAAACCATTGCACATTATAACCTCAGAGTTTTTCTTGCCTGATAGAATTAAAACCCAGTGTTTCCAAGATGGCTCTTTCTCTATTGACCCTGGCTGACACGAATAAGCAGGTGTACAGGTGGTCCTATTGAAGTTGCCAGTGAGTGTATCAGAAAAACAAAAATGGTTTCTATGGCAACAAATCTTTCTCTACAGCATCATCAGGGGATTGTACAACATTTAATTATAAAGACATTTTTGTTTAAAGATAGTGTAGACTTTCATCTTTCAAATGATGGTTATTAGACAATTGTCTTTGAAATATTTTAATGTTTGGATTTTTTTAATTAGTTTAAATGCAAAACGTTCACATCAAGGCAAAAAACATTACATTTTATAGACATTAAGGCTACGTTTACACTGTCAGGTAAATGCGACCCAATTCAGATTTGTTGCTCATACAGTATGTGACACATACCGGATATGTCCTATGTTCGTGTAAACAGGAAAAAACGCATGCATTCCGATATTTCGAAATCGGTTTCAGGCCTCCTTTATATGTGGCAATGAATCACGTATGTGCTAATGTGATTGTCGTGTAAACAGACAGATCGGATTTCCTTAGACATTGTGTTCTGTACGTCATTTAAACTGCGACTTCTTCGCGGTTTAATGACGTAATGTTATTCTCTGGTGAAAGTGCGTGTGGAATTATAACATCGCAGGTGACATGGAAATGGAACATGGAAATGGAAAAGCGCCCAGCCAGCCTCCCCCCCCCCCCCTTTTTTAATGCTTATTTGGGCTAAATAACATTATGAAATCAGTATTTGGTGAATGAAGCATATGCGCAGGTTGCAATTATGCTGTTTTGTGCTCCTCCTCGGTTTTAAAACCATGGTGACTTTTTTCGCGAACTTTGCATATACAGTATCGCAGAGCGTCAAGCATACTTTACCTTCTTATCTATCTTGGCTAGTGTGTAGCGCAAGAAGCTCCCTTTAAGTATGCGTGATGTTTCAGATGGTATGGCAAGTGTAAACACATGTATCGGATATGAGTCATAGTTGAAAGAATGTGTAAACAGACGGTCAAAAAAATCAGATATAGGCAACAAATCAGAATTGGGCATCGAGACCTGCAGTGTATACGTAGCCTAAGCGACGCCCCATCAAACAGGGTGGCTATTTACAGGTAAATGTTTTGCAGATTGTTCTGCGTTCTGCGTATTTCACTTCATTTAATATGAGTGCTTGGTAAAAATAATATTTTTCTGGACTGTAAATTTTCTGAACAAATTTAAAGAAACTTATAGCTGTTGTGTGTAGAAATCTTCGAAATCACACAATTTAAATAAGCACAGTGTGTTTGTTTGTTTGTTTGTCCAAGACATTGTACTTGTGCACCACTTTGTCTCAGTTTGCTCCTTGTGCATATGATGCATACCTCATGCATCGTTAGTGTAAAAGCGCTTTCTCACTGCAATCGAACAAAGCCCTAGGTCAGTTAGTTTAAGTGTAATTGCTGTCTAAATAAAACTTACCAAGAGGGAGTAAAAAAGTGTATATCGGAAACACTTTAAACTATAAAAAATATAGGTTATTTGATGTATTTGGTTATATTAACTATAAACTGGCATATACATTATTATTATTAATAAACTATATAAACTATGGGGTGCGCCTATGGGGTGCGAGGTGGACCCTCTTGGTTTCCTGAAGATTATTCTTTTTTTTCCACCCTTTTGGGCTTTACATGGGGTGCCTTAACATGCTCAAAAACTCATGAAAATTGACAGACAGGTTAAAATCTTTCACACGGCATTTCCTGGGCTCAACTCAACAGGTGGCCAGTTATTTTGGGTCGTTTCCAAAAACGCACTCGATGGATTTTAATATACCCCTCCTAGGGAATTTATATGATCGTTACCAAACCAGGCTGATGTAATCTAAGGACATTGAGGATGCAAAATTGCAGAGGGATTTTTGATATCTCAAACAGGTCATCCGTGATAATGTCTTAAACTTACACTGAAAAATGGTTAGTAACTTTCTGTGTGACCTTATATTGAGTGACGATATATTCAGTGACACGTTTAGTGACATCACATTGAGTAACATTATGATGCTTCTGTGGCCTATTTTACGCACGTACACATCACACACACACACACACACACACACACACACACACACACACACACACACATCGTTGCTTGCTAATATTTTTAATATATTCTGTCTTGGTAATAAACTGCCAATTATGTGAATATGATATTGCTGAACAGGGTACTCAGAATGCTGATTTGACATTAACGTGATAATTTCTCATACTACATTTGTCTTGGTTTTAAAAATTAATTTTTTAAAATGCCTTGCTGTAAGTGTTGTAAATGTTGGGACCTAATTGATAGTTGATCCTCTGTTGGTTAGCTTTGTGTGTCAGTATTTTACATGACTGGGCTGGCTTGTGTTTAGCTAAAATTCTAGTTTTTTTTTTTGTCCCCAAGACACGCATCACACTCTTTGGATTTGTGCAATCCAATTCAGTGGTGTCCGATTTGCCTGGCCGATGCGATGTGAAATACAATATGACAGATCATTCTAATTAACTAGTGCAGTGCTTCTTAAATCCCAGATGTGTGGGTACATATCATAGTCATTTGACATCCTACAGGAGTTGATAGGGAAAATCTTAGATAAAAAAAATCACTGTGACAGAGGAGAGCATCATTCAGGCAAGCTTAGTGACTGGAACTAATGAGACCCTAATGTATGGTTGTGGTTCATGGCACACCTTGTCTGAATATCACACGGGAAAAACACAACTAAACACATCATGTATTAGTAATGTAATGCCTGTGAAGTTGACCAGCAGGAAAGAAAACAAAACAGCGAGCACAATAGCAGTGGACAGGCTATTATTATTATTATTATTATTATTATTACCTGAATATTATAATTATTCAACTTTTTCGTTTCAGCTGTAGCATTTTGTCAATGTGTGCTATAATATAGTAAAGATGCATTTTTCTCCGCTTATTGCGATCCTTATTTTAAAAAGTTAAGCAGAACAGTAAAATATCATATTTACAAGTATGAATCCCAGGGATGCCATAAGCATCCATGGTAAGACATCCAAAAGAACATAACTGTCCCTGTAAGAGCGATGCCAGACAATTGTGGGCATCTGTCAGTTCATGTATACAGAAGACAGCAGTTATCTTCTTTTTAAAGTGTGATCAGCTGCCTTGTGACACACTTCATGAACAGCAGGTGAAAACAATGTGCTGACAGACCTTAACGTGTGTTGGAGAAAATACATTAGTCCACAACCCCTTCAGGTTAGTAGCGGCTGTCACATATAAATTTTATGAATTACACTACGATATATGAGGAAAAGAAATGTTACAATAGAAAAAATATTTTTGCCCTCCAAAGTGTACTGCGTGTGGGTTGCAGAAAAAATATTTCTATGGCAGAATAGAAAGCAGCATATTATATAAGTGACCACATTTTAGACAAAAACAACTAAATGCAGGCTGCTGGGATTTGCATGCAAAAAGGAAGCAGGTGCATGAGTCGAAGAACTGTGGGTGGTTTTGCGGGATGCTCAGTAAAACTTAATAGGTAATTTCCTGTAAAGAACACTGCACAAATTGTACCTGACAGTAAAGGGTCTTAAAACGTTGTCACACAAAATACCCTTTTCTCCCAAAAATTTTTGCTTACTGGGCTTTATAGTTTTTTTTTAAGGCATCTTTGCTCTACAGGATTTATTTGCATGTGCCTAAGATTTTTGCACTGTACATTTTAAAACTGATTTTTTCGATCATTAGATAAGACTAATTAAAATGAATTGAATTATCCACTGCAGATCTTTAAACCAGCATGGAAAACTATGTAAACACCAAGCAATGTCATGTTTGACACTGAAATAAATAAAAAAACTATGCAATGGTCACTATTATATTAATTAATACATAAAATGAATAAGCAGTGTGATTGGTAAGTTTCACAATTGAGAAGAACGAGAAGACATTTTGAAACTAAAGCTCAGTGAGATCTTGGTGTTGGGTCGGCGAGAGTTTGTTCCCCCAGCAGACCTGTGAACAAGCAGAAAAAGCATTTTTAAACATCTGGTTTTGGACCTGCCACTCAGTCAGGAACTTGAAGGCCGCACTGGGGAGCAGCAGCAGAACCCCACCCTCTGGTTGGTACTTTGTGCTGGGCAGGACAGTTGAATGTCCTGATTTGTTTGGCTTGGGCATGTTCAATAAGTTTAGCTCGGGCTTGTTTAGACTAATGGCATCACTTTTGTAATATGCTCTTACTCCCATCCATCTATCCATTCATTCATCCAGGGACATCCATCAATCCATCACCTCTGGGACCCTCTGTAGTCCAACTAGGGACTGTGGAGGACAATCATCACCATTGGAGGGGGAGGTGACCATTGTATTGGCATTCACCATTTTTACAACCGTGGTAGGACCTCCTGTCAACATTCACACACACATTCACACACTACGGGGAATTTGAGAACGCCAATTGACCCAATCTGTTCTTCCTCTATGAAACCCACCAAGCACGGGGAGAACATTCTTTCAACTTTATGCACACAGACCTTGTGGCGGGAATTGAACCCGGACCCTGGTGTTGTAAAGCGACAGTGCTAACCGCTACACCACCTGTCTGTATGGGGACAGCTGTTCAATTAAACATACACTTAATGTTTTGATTGTCTGGTAATTGCCTGACAGTGCCCCAGACTGGCATAGATGGCCATGATCTTTTAAACGGTCACTGTTTAGCTATTTGTTCACTGTAGGTATGTACACTTTTACAATATATGCATTTATTCATGATACTATCTGTACAGTATATGTATTAGTGATTTCTTAACCAGAATTTTTATAAGAGGCTTATAAACTGTGTACTATGCATGAAATTATATATAATTATATATAATCATATACCTTGTCGTTCACTTGTGAACTAGTGAAAGGTAGATTGTTTCTATAGAAACAACAATGTGTATTTTTAGGGAAGTTGACTGACATTCTTAATGCTAAGAAGAACAAATGTTTAACACATAGTAGATTTTTCCCTGTGTTCACAGGAAGTTGCTGCTGTCACATTTTATAAAGTCTGATTCTTTAGAATAAGGCTGGCCAGACAAAGCTTTGACTTGTTTGATTATTTTATGCTCTGCAGTATATTTACATTTTCCAAAAGGAGTCAATGAATATTTTTATTCAGCCTAATACCAAAAATTAATTAATTAAACATAATTTGGATGCCACTGGTGCTTAATGGGTTGTTTGCCACTGTTACTTTATATCTTGCTTAGTGGATGTATTTTTTTTTACACATGCATCGAAAAGAGCATTTTGATGTGATGGAAATAAATAATAGACCAAATCTAAGTTCCATCATTTTATATTTATTATCCATTTGTATTTAATATGAATGAAGTTGTCAAAAACACTAAAAGCATTAAAGCTGCCCATCGATGTTACGATTGTTACATTAAACAATCGTAATTTAACACACATACCAGATTGTTATTGTTATCCAAGTTTTTTCATGACCGTAAACGCTTTCTAATGTCTTTGTCTCATTATTTTTGCGTTATTATTATTCAAATGTGTTATTCTAAGCTGTATCTAATGTGTATTTATCAACTATTTGTCTGTTCACTGCATCATCCTGTTTTTAAACCAGTTGCAGTGTGGGAAACAGATCTCTAATCCATCTTTAAATGGTGGCCTGGGGTTTGCTCTCTGTGAACCTGTCAATGTGTTACTTAAATAAGGTCATCTTCATAGTGGGAGTCCTTGAATTGGGAGCACCGCACAGAGTGCAGGTCTAATAAGAGCATGTATTGCTAAAAATCCTCCGAAAAAATTAATGGGAAGTGCTCTTGCGCTAGGCACACTTCACACCCAAAACAACCACTATTCATAAATGTTTGAGTATACTGTTATTTAGAACAGTAATAAGATATATCCACAGTATTTATTACAAAAATTCCATACTAAACTGATGTGATATTGAAAGCATTTAGGATTGTTATTTAACCACAAACAAACCATCATGCATGAACAAACCATTATGCATTGCAGACTGCAAAAACCATTATGCATGTATTTTATTAATACATGGTAAGGCAGGATGATGTGGTTAGCACTGTTGCCTCGTACCTCCAGGGTCAAAGGTTTCCTCCATGTGCTCTGGTATCCTTCCAAGGTCCAAAAACATGCAGAGTGGGCTAACTGACATTTCCAAATTGTCCGTAGTGTGTGACTGAGTGTGTTTGTGTGGTCTTTGATTTAAAAACTGGAGTGGAAAAGGAAATTAGGAGATTGAGAGTGAATGCAGGTCACATGCTTCTTGTGCCACTCCCTTTTTATACCCCTGAGTGGTAAGATGGCTGATCTACTTCTAGCTATGCTTATAGTTTAAAATGCACAAATGTCAGAACATGTCAAAACTTCTCTAGAACACCCTCAGACCCCAGAGGCTTAAGAAATCCTATTCTGTTGCCATGCTACCTTTGCTTCCCATGTGGTTGCCAAGCTGGCCATGTCTTTGCACTGCCAAGGAGAGACACAGGAACACTGTGACCAAGGTAATGGATCCCCACCATAATCTCCAACCCCCTGAATGAATCTGGTGTTTTGCAGATGATGAAGAAAACAAAAAGGAGGAGAGTGTTTCAGTTGTGGCCATCATCGGTCACCAGCTTTTTCAGCATGACTCTGAGGGTCTGGTTAAAATGCCCAATTAGACCTTTGGTTTGAGGCTGATGCACCAAGGTTCTAAGCTGTTTTGAGCATTGAACAGTAGCATAAACTTCCATGTGATGTTGTTGAAGCTACAGTAGGTTTGTGGAATGGATCTGTTTCTGGATATTGGGTGCAATGATGCACTCATATTCCTGGCCATTGGGCTGGGAAGAGGGTTATTTGGGGCCTAACTCTCACCTTCCACGTATCAGACCTGGCTCCAGCTTCTGATGGTCGTCCCCTTTCTGCTCCAGGCCAAAATTACTGTATTAACATTGAATTTTTAAGAATAATATATACTGTACCATTCTAATGATCCCAAAGGTCAAATAATTTATTGCTAACTCTTAGTTGGGGTGGGTAATGTCCTGATGCAGCTATGCTTTTTCTTTATGTGTATATAAGTAATGGTGTTGTTGTTGCTCCTAGCAAGGGGTTGCCACAGTGGACCATTGGTCCGCAGTGACAAGCTTGGCACAGGTTTTACACCAGATCCCCTTCCTGACGCAACCCTCCCATTTTGTATCCGTGCTTAGGACCGGCACTGAATCCAGTGGCGAGGGTTTGGACACAGGCTGGGAATCAAATAGGCTAATATAACACTTTTATTTACGTACTTTGCTGTGTTGCTACATTGGATAAAACTTCACACCGTTTTACTTATGATAATATCTGTAGTCTACATCAAAACCATTATAACATACCAAGCACCTTACTGATTTGGACAGCTTTCACTCAAACGACATCATAAAGTTTTTGTCTGAAGCAAAAAATTAATTGGTCAAGTGTAAGGGTCCTCCACTAGAGGTCACTGTTTTTATTTTGTAGTTTTTGTTGGCCGACTCAGTTTCCCAGCAGGCACCTCGGTCAGGTGATGCAGTGCACACCTGAACCGAGGTAGCCATCAATTAAACTATAAATAGCTGTTTAGACTGGGAAACTGGGTCGAGCATTTTTGGTAAAACCACTGTCAGTTATGTGGGCATTTTGGTTTGTTTTTATTTGTTTAATTTGTACTTTGATTTTAGTTGTGTTAACTTGGGCTCTCTTACCGGCAATGTCTCTGTGTATGTTTTGTGTGTCCGTGTTAGTGGAGCTGATTCAGTCCTGTCCTCCTGTGTTCTTGTGGTTAGCTAGAGCAGGTAAGTAGTTAGGTGTGTGTGGGGCTAGGAGCGTGCTTAGCTAAGATCTATATTGTGTTACAGTAACTAGCATGCTTCTAGCCTTAACCCCTTTGTGTCTCTAGCTGTCCTGTGTTTCCTCTACCCCTAGTGTTCCAGTGTGCCTAGGTTTAGAGTGCTGTCCCTCCTGGCTTGGGAGTAACGACTAGCTTGTGAGTGCTGCCTCCCTTAGTCTTGGAGGGCTGCCTCGCCTAGCCACTGGGTATCCTTGTCTGTGTTTCTGAGCCCCTATTCCCTAGTGTGTTTTAGCTATTAGGTAAGTATAGCTTAGTGCATGTTGGGGCTAAAGACATGCTTAGCTAGGTGTATGTGTAGCTGACTGCCATGGTTAAGCTTAGCTTAACCATGTTTAGCTAAAAGCCATGCCTAGCTGATTGCCATGTCTTTAGCCCTCGTCCTGTCCCTCTCTTGGTCTCTCGTCTCGTCTTTAAGTGTGTCTCGTCTTTAAGTGTGTCTCGTCTTTAAGTGTCTCCCGTTCCTCTCTAGTGTCTCCCGTTCCTCTCTAGTGTCTCCCGTTCCTCTCTAGTGTCTCCCGTTCCTCTCTAGTGTCTCCCGTTCCTCTCTAGTGTCCAGTTTCAGCTCCACGCCTCGTTTGTGTCTTATGTGTTTGTCCCCCTGTTCTGTGTCTCGCCGCAGGGCGTGTTCTGGGTCTCGCCGCAGGGCGTGTTCTGGGTCTCGCCGCAGGGCGTGTTCTGGGTCTCGCCGCAGGGCGTGTTCTGGGTCTCGCCGCAGGGCGTGTTCTGGGTCTCGCCGCAGGGCGTGTTCTGGGTCTCGCCGCAGGGCGTGTTCTGGGTCTCGCCGCAGGGCGTGTTCTGGGTCTCGCCGCAGGGCGTGTTCTGGGTCTCGCCGCAGGGCGTGTTCTGGGTCTCGCCGCAGGGCGTGTTCTGGGTCTCGCCGCAGGGCGTGTTCTGGGTCTCGCCGCAGGGCGTGTTCTGGGTCTCGCCGCAGGGCGTGTTCTGGGTCTCGCCGCAGGGCGTGTTCTGGGTCTCGCCGCAGGGCGTGTTCTGGGTCTCGCCGCAGGGCGTGTTCTGGGTCTCGCCGCAGGGCGTGTTCTGGGTCTCGCCGCAGGGCGTGTTCTGGGTCTCGCCGCAGGGCGTGTTCTGGGTCTCGCCGCAGGGCGTGTTCTGGGTCTCGCCGCAGGGCGTGTTCTGGGTCTCGCCGCAGGGCGTGTTCTGGGTCTCGCCGCAGGGCGTGTTCTGGGTCTCGCCGCAGGGCGTGTTCTGGGTCTCGCCGCAGGGCGTGTTCTGGGTCTCGCCGCAGGGCGTGTTCTGGGTCTCGCCGCAGGGCGTGTTCTGGGTCTCGCCGCAGGGCGTGTTCTGGGTCTCGCCGCAGGGCGTGTTCTGGGTCTCGCCGCAGGGCGTGTTCTGGGTCTCGCCGCAGGGCGTGTTCTGGGTCTCGCCGCAGGGCGTGTTCTGGGTCTCGCCGCAGGGCGTGTTCTGGGTCTCGCCGCAGGGCGTGTTCTGGGTCTCGCCGCAGGGCGTGTTCTGGGTCTCGCCGCAGGGCGTGTTCTGGGTCTCGCCGCAGGGCGTGTTCTGGGTCTCGCCGCAGGGCGTGTTCTGGGTCTCGCCGCAGGGCGTGTTCTGGGTCTCGCCGCAGGGCGTGTTTCGTGTAACCCCCTGCCTGTGTCTCGCCGCAGGACGTATGTTTGTTCCCCTGTCTGTGTCTTGCCAGAGAGCCCCGGTTAGCACAAAGTTAAGTATGGTTTAAGTTTGTTTGTTCCTTTGTTTGTATCTTTATTTATACTTTGTGCTTATTTGTTATTAAAAGACTCTTTTTTTGGTTACACCACCCCTCTGCCTCTATGCCTGTTCCTTCCGCCCACGGCGTTCAACACCTGCCACAACACCCCGCTCATGACATCAAGGAGGTTGGTAAGGCAAAGGTTTGTCTAGGGTGCTGTATACATTAGGACTACGCTGAAGTTAATGGGAAGCAGTGAAACTAAAAAGTAGCGTTTGCTGCCGGTAAACTGTTTGGTCCTAATACAAGTGTAGTAACAACAGTGATGCTAAAATTTTTAATGAAAATGACATTTTTGTATAAATCATGCACACCTACCTTGTTGAACCATTATGTAGGTGTGCATTTGCATAATTTTACACAACCCTGTTAAAAACCCAGGATTTTGAATAAAAGAATATAAAAACAATAATTAAATGACATGATAAGTAATAACACATCTTTGTCCAGCTGTAATGCTATAAACCAACAAAATAGCAACCAACAAAATTCAAGTAAAACAAAAAAAAACCAAAACAAAATAAAAAGTACAAAAAAAGGAACAAGTCAAACTCAACAGCATTTTTGTTGATGGTGATGGTTTTACCAAGTCATGTCCTTCCTGTTATTGTTATGCTATAACTACCCTTAAAACATTAAGAGAGCAATTGGAAATCGAGTTTGCATGACTGGAAAAAAAAAATGTGTGTGCCTGAAAGGTTTTTGCTTAAAAATGAGGGACAAATTCAAGGCCTTACTTGGCAGAGCTTTTGAGCACACAGCGGTGCCCCAGTGGCTGATAGCTGGGGCAAGCCTGTCTGTTAGGGGTGGCCTGGCCCCCGTGAACCTCCCATGGTGCCAATCCTGCATGTGTTTTTTCTTATTGTGCTTGCAAAACTCCCATATAAGTAGAAAAATGTCTTCTATCCTGTAACAATGAGTTCTAGTGCTTTAACACATAAATTAACCTGGTGGACTCAATGCATTCATAGACATATGGCTATTAAATCTAAATGACATGACTGACAAGCAGCCTAAGCTTTTCTGATTAGATAAATATACCCGAGTCAGTAATATTACAATGTGCCGACTCCTTTTTGATGCCTCATGTACAGTAATTTGTAAAGATTTCATAGGGTAATTTATAATGAGACTAATACTTGTGCTGCCAAGGCTGTGGTATACTGTAAAAATATAAAGATGCATGGTGTTTTTTTCTCATATTTGTAATGGAGAGATGCCCATATTAGGGAAATCTTCCGAGAGGAAGAACAATTGGCCTGGTGTGTGTCAGTGTGAGCTCACGAGTTGTGGGTGTGTGTGGGAGACCAAATCAAAGGTGAGTACATGGCTCTTTTGTAGAGCTTCCAATCAGGCAGAGAGGCTGAAAAGGCTGCTCATGCTTTTCAACATCACTGAACAGCTCAGCCAACTATTGAAGATGTCTGGAGATGGAGATGTTAGTAAGCAATGAGAAAATGCTTGCTTTCCTACAATGTGATTCTAGATGAAATATTATTTATTAGTCCTGCATTGTGTATACCTGCCAATTAATTTAATAGTCTTAATATTACAAAAAAAAAAGTAGGTATATAGGGAATATTGTATATAGGGATGAAAAAAGTGATGACAAATAATATTTAAGAAAAATAAAAGATGCTGCAGTTACTATAGTACTTAAAAAGAAAAAGAAAATAAATGTTATTTTTTTATGTGAAAAGTAACCTTTCATACTTATCAGTGTTGTTTTGCCTAGGATGAGCATTCAATCGTCTTAAATTTCAGTAATTATAATTAAACTATTTCTTGCTGCCTAGCCATAACATTAGCAGCTAGAATGTATGCTAATCAAACCTAGCATTAGCAATTAGCATTAGAAATTTAGGCTAAGTTAAAGTTAACAATTTGGCAAAACATACCTTAACTTGAGGGATGCCTACACCAGGAAAACAAACATCGACAAAACTAAATTTTTGTTTTTCATATACAGTATATAAAATAGATAGATAGCAAACATTTTCCTGAGGTAGGGCCAGGGGCGTTCATCCTCAGGTTTTACACTAAAGCCCTGTTGCTTATTTTATTTAAGAAGAACAGAAGAAGTCTATAGTGTTGACTACCTTTTTTAAAATAGTGTTTACACACACAATTAAGGGGATTTGTGTTGTGTTTTTGTTGTTTATTTGAAATTAGGTTCATTTTAAAATATGTTTTCAAGTTGTAAAATTTATTTCATGTCAACTAAAATGAATTACCTAAAATTCTATAGCTATAAAAAGGATTTATTTATAAATGTGGTTCTGGTATCACAAATGAATATAGGTACTCTTTCGAGTCTTTTAAGGTTTCCTTCTTTCGTCACAAAGTCACCTCTTGTTAAACATAATTTTTTTTTAAATGTATTTTTCTTTTTTTTCCTGAAAGCAGGCTCGTATTCCAAAACACTTGTAAACCAAATTGAATTTTTACATAGGAAATAATGGAAACTCAAATTATGTGTTCCACAGCCCCCCAAAAAATAAATACATAAAAATAATTAACACAAAATATAAAGAAAAAATAAAACAAATTAACCTGCACTTTAAATTTTAAAAGTAAAAATAAATCCTGACAGATAAGTGTTTCCGTTTATGTGCGCAGGCGCTGTGTGTGTGTGTGTGTGTGTGTTTGAAATCAGCCCCTCTTGTCTCCCCCTTATCATCTTACACAGTAAACTCTTCTCCTCTCTTATTTGAGTTTACCACAAACATTAACGGAAAGACAGGAAATTAGCAAGGAACATTGCTAATGACACTTGCATTAGCACATACTAACGGAATCACTCTAAGGCAGAGTGTGTGTGTGTGTGTGTTTGTGTGTGTGAAACAGAGAGGGGGTGCACACACACACACTAAAGGCGAGAGAGAGAGAGAGAGAGAGTGTAAACCGGCACAGTCAAATTACACGCGTGCACACATAAGCCCACACAGGGTGAAACAGAAAGGAAGAGAATGGATCTTTAACATCTGTGATGAGACTTTCTTTTGCTTTACCCGTTGTGCTAAACGCTGTACACACGTGTTATAAGAAACTGAAGATGTGCGCTTTACACATGCTCTTACAAACACAAAATAAAATATGTTTTAGACACACACGTGGTCAGGGCAGCAGGGGAGACGATTACCCACAATTCCACAGCAAAAGACAGAGAAAAAACGTTGGCTCAGTTGTGATCACATGGACGCTCGGCGTCAAAACAAGAAGCGCATGCGTGATACTTTGTACTCGTAAACCAAGACTTGACAGTTTTGTTTCTCTTTTTTTGTGCCTAAACAACATGAAGTGTTATAGGATCTAGGATTACCCTGAGCTGCCAGAACAGCTTAAATGCACAGTGCCATTCTAAAATGTCCTGGAACTGTACTCGAGGTACGGTACTTAACCTTATTCCAAAAGATATTTCTCCAACTGAATTTTCCTGGAATATTCCTTTAAGTTTATAACATTAAATGTTTCAGTGTGCAAATGTTGTATAGTATAATTTCGGATAAAAGTAAAAAAGGGTGGTCAGGACGTGGGATTGCAGAGAATTTGTTTGGGGTTGTTTGAGGTATTTTGTACAGACTACATACTCTCATTTTCTAAGGACTCCAACTTTTATTAAACACCACCTTTTGAATTAATTTTTTTTTCTACTTTAAAACCTTTAAAGTGAATAAGAGACATAAGTTTATAATAACGAGTGGAATGATGGACACTAGTTAAATTAAATGGCAAGCATCATATGCTGTTTGAGCAAAGTCTGTTACTGTCCATTTTTTTCTTGTAGGGAAGTTTTTTGTCCCTGGAGATTTCTTTGGTAAGGGGGGAAGCACATGCTCATGCCAAGTTATGCAACCAACCCAGAGTGCCAGGACCCTTATAATGCAACAGTTTTCCTTTGGGCAAAATATGCTTTACAATCTCTTTCTCTCCCTCTTTCTCTCTCCTTCTCTTTTTCTCTCCTCCTCCTGTAGTCTTTATGCTGAATTGCAAACCTGTTTTTGAAGAAAGAACAGCATAAAGAGGCATACCTGCTTCACACACTCAGCTTTTTTGAAAAGCTACACTTTTAACCTTTGACCTATTGTGCCATGTTAACAAGTATGCCTACACAACTAATTTTAAATAAAACGAAATTAGTTGTTTTGGTATGTTAAAAAAATACTTGTCTAATTGAGGCTTCAGCTGAATTGTTTCTAGTGCTGAATATGATGTGTATTCAAATTCAGGGTGTGAAAAATAAAAATAATAAATCACATTAACAGGTAAATATCAATTTGTTTATATTTAAATTATAATAGTTTACATGGTGAAAAAAAGTTACCTAATCAGGAATAAATAATAAATAAATGAGTGGCACAGTAACATAGTGGCTAGCACTGTGGCATCGAACCGGGTCGAGGGTGCGAGTACCAGTTCGGGTCTGTGTCCATGGAATTTGCATACCCCCCCTGTGCTTCATGGGTTTCTCTCTAGGTATTCAGTTTTCTTCCACAGTCCCAAAGATTAGCCCAGAGTCTCCTGGGATATACAGTACTAGGAGCTCCCATCACCCTGTTCAAGATAAGCAGTATAAAGAATGAGTGAATGACAAAGTAAAAACAATCAAAGGTAGATTAGTAAAAGATTGAAGCAATTTTGTGCAATTGCATTAGATTCTTTTTATTCCAAACCTTACGAATCTTATATAATTTTTTTCTTTAGTTCTGTTAGTTTAGATTATGGACATTATTTTTTTCTGTTGCGTGATATGCCCAAGATCAGGTTGCTTAGCTTTGAAAGGAAAGTAAAGCCAGATCAATGTCACAGTCCACTCAAAACCCAGCATAGCCTCTTTAATATCCCTGCTACAGTACCTACTGTACTGTGTGTACTATAAAACAATGCACTTTTTAAAAAAGAGACATTTTAATGCAAAGTAATGTAGTTTTAACTAAACCTATGAACTCTAACACTGTCTCTTATCTTACCAGTTAAGAAATAAACGCAAATAAATGTTACAGTTGTTCTGCTGTAATATCATGCTTACATTGATGTTTGCTGTTCTGTTTTTATCATATGTATTAACTCATTGTTACGTTATACCACTTGACATTTCGTGCATCTGTATTACTCAATAAATAGGGAAGAGCGATTCAAAGCAGTTCAAATAATAAAAAAAAATATTGTCCTAATTTTTGCAAAGCAGCAAAATCAAGATATTTTAATACTCAAAAAATAAGGTTTGAACTATAAGACTGGACATGCAGCAGTGTGCACATATGCAAACCATAGACATTACAGTTGACATATATATCCTATATGAAAATATTTGTTTTGGAACAGTTTTCCATCGATGACTGATAAATGGTAGCCAGCTGTTTGTCTAGAGGGGGCTATTACAAAGTAATCAAACCATGCTGGAGTCAGAGGTGATCAAGAGCCTGTGGTACATCTGAGGGAAATGAGTTAGATAATTACATAATTAGGATTTCCGAAGAACAAACAGATGAAAATGTGCTATTTTAACCACTGCACTGAAATCTAAAAGTTGTGTATTTTTATTAAAAGAATGCAGAACAATGTACCAAATCTTACATGTTGTTTTAATCCATCGTTTCTTTATTTAAGGAAAGTGTGGCATCAAAAATAACCTAAAATTGTTGTTATTATTATTATTATTATTATTATCTCACTAATCATCGCAGGAGACTGAGGGCACAAGGCAGGGTACATCCTGAATGGGATGCCAATCCATCGCAGGGCACACACATTCAATCACTCATTCACACATGATGGGCAATTATATTGTGTAAATAATTAACCTGATCTGCATATCTTTATACTGATATGTCACCATAGTCACTTACCACTTTGTGTCCAATAGTTACGATACATGCTTTAGTGGTTCAGATCAGCAAATTAAAAAATTAAACAAATTAACCTGCACTTTACTTTTGAAAAGAAAAGAATAGTGGCTAGAGTAAGACGAGAGAGGACAGGAGAGAACTTTCACACACACACACACACACACACACACGCACACACACACACACATACTTAAAAAGACTCCATGTTAAAATGGCCAACTTTACAAAAGAAATTAACATGTGTAAAGCCTGGTACAAAAACAACAACAACAACAACAAAGATGTTTTGGTTTCCATACAGTAGCGACAATTTTCATTCATAACAACTCTGTGTGGGTGAACGTTTATATAACTCATTACTTAAAATTATATTAAGCCATAACATTATACATAATTAAAGGTGTAAGAGTTTGAGTGACAGCTGCATTGTAGGTGTCAAACCGTTGGCTGTCTGCGGTGCATCGCTTTAGCGAAGCAGCTAAGGGGAATCATTACAGTCAAACATATCATAAGCAATGCTGGAAATCCTACGAGACTACATGTAGGGTATGGATGAGGGAGTTCAATCAAATGCAAAGTAGTTTGTGGTACTGTAAGTGAGATAAATAGGCGTGTCCCAGCCAACTCTCAGGTGCTCTTTGCCCACATTTATGGATTAATTGGGGCTCCTGCCAAGTTGCGGATGACCAGAGCTCCTAAAGTTGAGCTTTAAAATCATTCTTCAGGAAACCTATGGGAAACATCATGGAGTATTTGCCTAGTTCTTTTCATACAGTCTAGGGTGACTCATGATGACTATGGTTGAATGGACAATAAAATGCTTTTGCTAATTTAACATCAATCATTTTTGTTACATTTGATAATTGAGTTAAGATTTATGAGTAATTGTTGTGTAAAGTAATTTGTGTGTGCTTTCTCAGAATTAGTGATGTAATATGCAGTAATGCCCTCATGCTGCGTGTATCAAGTTCTGTGCTCAAAATATTTCCCCCTCACAGTAAATGCTTTGCTGTGTGAGTGTGTCCCCATCTGTGGGTTGGCAGAAGTTGGGGTCTCTACAGCAATGACCATAATCAGCGAAGACAGAGGTCAACCATTGCTTATGGCTCGGATGGATTAATTGTATCGTTTGTGTTTATATTTCAATTTAAATCCAATGTTATTGACAAGATTTTATATTTAAGTGGACCAAATGTTAAATTGACTATATACATCATTTGTATGGCGTCAGATTTATGTCAAAAGTCACGAGCGCGTAAGACATGCTCACGAGCACATTATGTTATTTCACACGCGCAAAAATGAACCTTCAGGTGGCATGATAAAAGTACTCGCGCACAAATTCAACAACCGGGAGGTGTACAGGCAGCTGCGCGCGAGCGCCTGGCATACTCTCATAGGTTAACTCTGCTCGCGCAGTGGAATCCTGCTCGCGCGCAGCGGGCTTCTGCTCGCGGAGCGCTGTTTTGCTCGCGCAGTGGATTTCTCCTCGCTCAGCTGATTTCTGCTCGCTCGAGTCTAGATCACTTTTGACAATTTGGGGGCGGAAACCAAGGAGGGCACTGACTCTCTTATGATTGGTCACTTTCATCGTAATCACACCCACAGGGACATCCTTGTACCTTGATTGACAGCTCTCATTACAGGAAGGCACGGAGTTGGGTTAAGTTACCACCGAAGAAGAGTGGGAATTAATTTTCTAATATACATAAACTGTCTATCCACGTATAAAATGCTGCGCAGATCATAGTTAAATCAATTACCATATTTTTGAGCAATAAGTAACGTAACTAGCTAGCCTATTCGTTCTGTAGCTAACGCCTTAGCCAACACTTGTGATGCTGATCGCCCGACACTCATTTTAAAACTTGTAATCTTTAAAAACTGCATCTTAGACAACTAACATTAGGCTAACTGAATCATAACATAATTGTTTTCACATGTACAAGTGCTATTCTTACTGACGCTGATTTAATGCATTTGATTTCGCAGGCTAACACCTTGTCCCTTATTGTATTTTTGTGTGGCTCCAGCTCATCTTGCCGTTTATAGATGTAAGAGAAAATATGGTAATTGATTTAACTATGATCTGCGCAGCATTTTATACGTGGATAGACAGTTTATGTATATTAGAAAATTAATTCCCACTCTTCTTCGGTGGTAACTTAACCCAACTCCGTGCCTTCCTGTAATGAGAGCTGTCAATCAAGGTACAAGGATGTCCCTGTGGGTGTGATTACGATGAAAGTGACCATTCATAAGAGAGTCAGTGCCCTCCTTGGTTTCCGCCCCCAAATTGTCAAAAGTGATCTAGACTCGAGCGAGCAGAAATCAGCTGAGCGAGGAGAAATCCACTGCGCGAGCAAAACAGCGCTCCGCGAGCAGAAGCCCGCTGCGCGCGAGCAGGATTCCACTGCGCGAGCAGAGTTAACCTATGAGAGTATGCCAGGCGCTCGCGCGCAGGTGCCTGTACACCTCCCGGTTGTTGAATTTGTGCGCGAGTACTTTTATCATGCCACCTGAAGGTTCATTTTTGCGCGTGTGAAATAACATAATGTGCTCGTGAGCATGTCTTACGCGCTCGTGACTTTTGACATAAATCTGACGCCATACATTTGTTTCATTATATTTTATTGGCTACTGCTATAGTAAGAAAAATGATTAAGCAGTCAGGATTATTTATTTCCTCTTATTTAATTTGATTTAATGGGAACGGTCATAAAGGTTTTTTTATAGTAATATTAAAATAGAAAGACCATATTAATCACTAGCGTAAGTACCTGTCGTTGACGGCAAAAGAGTTTTTAGACATAGTTAAAAGGTTAAAGCTAAAAATAAGCTGATTACTTTAAATGTAATTTCAGGTTGAAGGCCACGTACACGTCTGCCTGTTTTTCTGTACAGCTCTAATTTGTTAATACAAGGAAAGAAAATAGTGTAAGATTGAGTATCTTACGCCTTGTTTATGCTAATTTGTACTTATTTTGTCGTCAGCCAAATACATCCCTGTTTGGTAACTGATGAGGAAACGAAAAAATAGCACCTTTATTTAGCAGTGAAAATATTAAGAAATCCCAGTAAAAATATTCAGTTAAAATGTTCTAATTAATATCTGTTGATGCAGGTGGTTGTGTACATTGAGCAGGTATCTTATTTGAAGATTATTAGATTATTAAATCTGGGACATGAATGTTTATAATATTGTTCTTAGTCACCGTTTTAATTTCACTTATGGTGCATGGGACTCTTTAAGCAGATAACTAAGTACTGCAAAAGTCTTATTGAATTCCATCCAGCCAGTTTTGTGTGATGCTGTGACATAATCTGCCACATAACTGCTCATAACTTTATTTCTACCTAACATTTAGATTTCATTTATAAACCATTCATGAGCAGGTTGAACTTCAGATTGGCAAAGTTTCATTAAATTCGGTCCCGACAATTTTGCAAAATGCGGTGACAAATTTTTGCTGGTTTTGGGTCCTCCAATGTAATGCACGTATGAAACGTAGAGATACCATTGCAAGAGTTCTGATCAATGTACAAACAAAGCCTTTCTTTAATTTATATAAATGGTCAATAGTAGATCCTGTCATAAATTATTATAAAAAAATGTATGCCATTAGATTGTCTACTATTGTCCCTCATCCACTGAAAATATGAAAACTGAAAACTGCCACACTTAACAGTACAATTGTAAAAAATTATACAGTCTGTCCATGTAGTGTATTTCTCTCTATTCTCTCTCTATTTCTTTTTTATGCAGTTTTTTTTTTTACATATATATAGTAAGTCTAAAACCTTTAATTAATAAAATAAAAATAAAATTTTATATATATATATATATATATATATATATATATATATATATATATTAGAATCAGACCATCCTCTCCCTCTTCTAGTCTTACACAGTAAACCCCTCCACTCACACATTACCAGAAAGACTGTTTTATGGGAAAAATTATAAAGGAACACCGCTAACAACTCTCGCGTGAGTGCACGCAAACGGAATCACTGCTGTAAAGTAAAAATGAAAAACAAATTAACCTGCACTTTACCTTTGAAAAGAATTGCGACAGGGCAGTGCTTCTGTGTAGAGCAGAGAGAGTGTGTGTGAAGGCAAGAGAAGGAGGGTGTATGCAGGTGTGTATGTAAAGGCGAGAGAAGGAGGGTGTGCGTGTGTGTGTGTGTGTGTGTAAAGGCGAGAGGAGGGGTGTGTGTATGAAGGGGCACGGTGTCAGATTACGTGCACGCAGACATAACGACATGCTGACCCAGGGGGAGAAAGAAAATGGATCTTTAACCTCTCTAATGAGACTTTCTTTTGCTTTACACGCGCGTACACGCGTATTATAATAAAGAGTGCACGCACACTGTACATACACGCATACAGACACAAAATAAAATATGTTTTTAACGCACACACAAGGTCACAGTGTTATAGTAAACAGTACGTGCGTACACAAATGTTGATTATACCAGTAAGAGAAGAGCACTAAGACCCAGCAGGGGAGACGATTCTGCAGCACAAGAGAGAGAAAAACCATTGGCTCAGTTGTGATCACATCACGCTCGGTTTCAAAACAAGAAACGCGTGCGTGATACATGATACTCGGTACTCATAAAGCAAGACTTGTTCATTTTCCAAGTCAAAATTTATTAAAAATCTTTGCTCGTCTTGCGGAACACTCATAAACCGTGTTACTCGAATCAGAGGTTTCACTGTATATACTTTTTGCCAGTCAACTGAGTGCTTTACACACACACACACACGCACACACACACGGTTTAATTAAACGGCTTTATTATATCTGCAAAGGCAGAACTGCCATTGGTTAACATTTTTACAAAAACCTGTCATATAATCCCCCCCCCCCCCTTTATTTTTGGATGCTTTATTTGTTTCCTTTGCCCTGGCTCACGAAGAATATTGTGATAGATTGGGCTGTGACGCATACACTGTTGCACCCTTCATTTTCAGAGGAACGAAGGCCGCATTTGAAAGAGCCTTCAAAATGTGAGCCTTAGTCACGACGCTATGATGTAATCAGCCTTCAAATGCATCCTTCAAAGGATGCAGCCCCCGAATTGAAACACAACGGTGGTCTCCTAATGCATTGCCTTTATCAAGGCATCCAATTGAATTTTTTTTTATTGTTAATGAGGAGGTGTCTATCGCAGTATATATCATTATCATAATTGCACAGGCCTCCGTAAATATACTTGTTAAATTGCCCACAGGTGTAGGCCATTGTGTCTTACCTGCCGTTTTCACCTGCACACCTACAGGTGGCACTTAACCACACTTCTACTGCCATAGTGATGTTAGTATTTAATACCTCTTAACAAGATGTACAGTATGTTTTAAAACCATAACCCTTATTAATTCTGTACAAAAAGAATCTACCACAGTGTTGTACTTTGACTGCTTCATTCTAAATAACATTTTGTCCTGATATGCTATGTAATTGTAAATGCTGTTTCCAGGGATTCCATCAGTTAAGTGCTTTTTTGGTTTGTAATTTACACTGCACCTCATGTGGTTGTTTATGGAACTAATGTCTGGGCAGTTAGTATGGGATAAGGTACTGTAGCTGTCAAAAAAGACATGCGTGTACTAATAAACATTAGCCTAATAGTGTGCAAAAATATTGGCCTAAAGTTGTGCAAAAATTTGGTTTTGTAAACTCTAGTGTAAGTCAAATCATACATTAAGTATGTAGTGTGTGAGAATACGATAAAAAAAAAAACACAAAAAAAACTGAAATCATAATAATACGAAGCGCGATTTCATGCTTGGGGTTTCTTCATTATGAATATGAATTGATAACCGTGACTCTACTGTCAAAAATACGTCACAGGCTCGCAGGCTTTATGTATCAAGCAGAACATATATCGATTTTACAAACTGTACATGTGTTTGTACTGTGTTTGACTTGGAGGCGGCAAGATGACAGATAAAGAGACTGCAACAGAGACGGGACGAAATCAGAAAAATAGCTTATAAATATCTCACATTGTGTTGTAATATCATTTTCTTATTATATTACGAATGCATGAGCAGTTTGTAAAATTAATGTATTTTCTGCTCGATATATAAAGGCTGTGACGTATATTTGACAGTAAAGTCACGGTTATCAATTTGTATTCATAATGAAGAAACCCCATATGTGAAATTGCGCTTTGTATTATTATTATTATTATTATTATTATTATTATTATCATTATTATTATAATTATTATTATTGTTATGTTAGTTATTTTTTTGTTTTTTTAAATCGTATTTTCACATAAAAGATTGTGCAGACATTTTATGTATGATTTGTCTCATACGAGAGTTTACAAAACCACATCGTTGCACAACCTTAGGCTTATGTATGAATGTTTATTAGTACATGCACACCTTTTTTGACAGCTACTTACCCCATAAGCTACTGTAGAGTCAACATGTAATGGCCTGTGAAAAACCATCAGCACTGGCTGAATTCTATAAAACAGCTAAAAATATACATTTATGTTATTTTATTTTAGCCAATAATTTGCTTTGTGTGGAATTTATAGTAAGTCTGACAGGACACCACCTCACAAAAAAACAAAGATTAAGTTTTCAGATCTCTTTTTACATAGTACAAGAGACAAAAATGGCAAAAAGGTCATCAGAGTTTCTTTAGACCTTGTGATAAGGGACTTGCAGTGGGATTGCAACAGGATTCAGATTAAGGCCCACCAGGGCTGAGTCTTGTGCGCCTGAACCTTTTACTTTTAAAAATACTTTTTAAAAACATCCTATTTTACAGTAAATATTACATAGAAATACTTCCATTCAGGGTACTTTCAAAAGTAGAACATTAAGATGGGTAAGGAGTCAATTTATAAATTCCTGTCCTAAAATTAGCTTATATCCTGTAGTGCCTGTGGATGTGTAAAACCTCAATAGTTAAAAATGCTTTTCTTTTGCAGTTTTTAATCACAGATACAGTATGGACATGAGCAATTTAGTTTTTAACCACATACTGCCTATCCCTTAGGGCACAAGTTGGGGTATACCATAGATGAGGTGCCAATCCATCCCAGGGTGCACACACACACACACACCGGACCATTTGGAAAGACCAATTAATTTAATCTTAATTAACTTAAAAATCTCAGTTAACTTAAGTTTAATTAACTTAAACTCCATGAACACAGGCCTGAGGTGAGAATCGAACCCTCGACCCTGGCGGTGCACGGCCACAGTGCTAACCACTGTGCCACCATGCCACATGCAGGGAAATGTTAATCTTTTTATTAGGTAATTTAAATATTTTTAATCGCAAGGTCTATAGACAGGAAAACACACCTTACTAAACTAATCTGTGATTACTGTCACAGTCATTTTAGCATAAACCAGAGATCAGTCGACTGAAGAGATACAGTTTACCTCAGGTAATAAAAAAAGAGTTCTGCATTTACTTCAGGTGATAAGACAGAGACTGAGATGCTGATAATCAAATTCATAACTCATTTTCCATTGTGAACATATAATTTGACAATAAGAGTCATTTCCTCCTGGAAAGTTTCTTACGTGCATATGAGAATATGTACCTGAAAATATTGAACTTTTTTTGTTTCTTTATTTAAGCCCTTTCTGTTCTGTTGGACACAAGCATGCATCAGCACATCACTACCCCAAACAACACAGCAATTAGCATTTACTTACACCTGAATAGTCGTTTACATAAATCTTGCATGTGAATAGAGCACTAAGGGCGGGGGCGGGTCTCCCTGTTTTTTTTATTTTTTTTATTTAATGACAAGAAATTATTTGGCAATAAACTTTTTGGAAAGAAAACCATCTACCGTTTGTGTACATATTTTTGGGGGGCTGCTACACCCAGGAATATAGATTGATTTACAAAAACAGTTGCAAAGAGAGAAAATGTGATTGGCATAAGGGTTTAAAGTGAAAGGTGGGTGCTTGCCTGTAAGTTTGGCAATGATATTAAAGCAGCAGAATTAATGTAGCTGTGATTATTTATTTGGGTAAACATGTCCAGCAGTAAGTTTTGGTTGTCAAAATGCTGTGACAAATTAATTGGTAGTTAAAATTGCTTTGAATATTATCTACAGGATGTTGGGATAAAGTTGAATGAATGAACCCTACCATGATGTTGCAAATATGACTTTACTATTCGCGTGCCTTTCCTAATCCAACCCTCCCATTGTTATCCATGGCAAAGAGCGGGAAAATCAAAGAAAACATGTACCTCTGAGATTGTACAGCAAAGCAGTTAGTTAAACCAGTTGTACTACAAAATGTTACAAAATTAAGCACATGTCATTCGTAATACTGTGACTGTTTATTATATAGTTTTTACACACCTATTGATGAATATTGATTTTTTTTGGGGGGGTTGCATGCGGTTTTTAGAATAACATAAAACTAAGGTAAACTAGTTTAGTCTTGACTTTTAGCTGACAGTGTTGGTTGATGGGTAATGTTATCTCTTTATAAGGATGTAATGGTGGGCTAATTGGTGTTTTCTAATTGCCTTTAGTGTGAGTGAGAGTTTGAGCATCCAGAGTGTAGAACAGCAGCAGGGATAGTGCATCACCTTGGTATGTGCCACATTTGATGGCCACTTAATTGATTTGTCTTGAGTTGACTTCCAGTGTTGTTTTCCACAAACAAACTCCTTGAGGAAGGTCCTTAATGTCCTATTGGCTTTGTTAGTGCCGGGTATTCACAAATCCATTTGTGTGGCATGAGTTGTTGGCTTTCCTTTAGTTAATCAAGTGTGTCCTCAGATTGGTCTGTCTAGACTTTGGGTCAGTGTTAATGACTGTTTTTATTAGCAACTGGTGTTATTTTCAATGGCCTCGAGCTGAGCTTATGTCCCGGTCCTGTATTTTGGCAGCTTTTGGCCAGGAGTTGGTTGGCACTGCTCTCTTGTGGGGGACGTCCTTGTACTGTGTTTACCACTCTGGTTTAAGTCCTGATGCTTCAGCTAATTAATCTGTGCTACTAGACTTCCATGCACTAGTTTCTTTAGCCAGTAGGTATGGACCATGTCTGGCCTGGGTGTTGTCCAGCTCTTTTTGAATGTCCGCTACTGTGATGGTGACTGATTTCTGTTCTGGGAAGTTGCTATGGTTTGCTCTCATGTTCTGCAGCCACTAGGCACTGATCTTATGTCTTCTCTTTGTCTAATGTCTTCTAACTGTGCTATTCATCTGTAGTTGGGACTATACTATGTAGTTTAATAAATGAATCATTTAGGCTTCTGCCTTTCTTCTCGACCGCCGATGGTGTCATTCCCGTGCATTTCTTCGATTGTCCTGTCTGGTTCTTGACTATAATACCCATCTGTTGTTCCACCAGTGAACAAACTTTTCTTTGACTGGTCTTGGTCTTAGAAAATGCTAGTAGCGCAGACTAGTGCTAGTTTTAACCATTTCGATTAGCTAGTTAACTGTTTCACTTGAGTTTGTAGTTTTCAATAGTTATCAGCTGAATGTTCTTTAAAATAGTAAACATTTAATGTTGGACTAGGACAATAAAGTCTTTTTAAACTATTTTTGCCTGTAACTATTTATGCTAACAGTTAGCAGATGGATTGAAGTTCTATGTTAACCTTCTATTTCCACAAATTCAGCCTCCATTGGCACTGATCACAACCTCTGCCAAACTATTAAACTATTACACATAAAACATTGATAAATGTTCATCAAAGAGACAGTCTAATGTCCCAAACATCTTTAAAAGCATGGTAGCCATGTGCAGAGATGTTAAAATTAAAATACAAGTTAAACTGAAAAATTATTCTCGAATTTCAAATTTTTATATTTGACAGCCACTGAGTTGTCCCTAACGGAAATTACTTATCTGAATGTAGACTGCTCATGATAATGTATGTTAGACATATTTTAATTTAATGACCTTATATTAACAGATCTGTGCCCAGAGTGATATACTGTAGGAGTCTTTTCAGTCAAGTAGATTATAAGAGTATAATCATATCGATGGATTGGCACCCTGTCCAGGGTGTACCCCGCCTAGCACCCTATGTCTCCTGGGATAGGCACCAGGCCACCCGCAGCCCTGAATACAGAATAAAGCGGTACAGTATAGACGATAAGTGAGTGAGAGAGTAGAGCTTTAAAAGATAACAGTACTTTTAGGTTTTGCTGGCAGGGTGGCTTTGTGGTTAGCAGTGTCGCTTTGCACCTCCAGGGTTCCCTGTGCTTGGTGGGTTTCCTCCCACAGTCCAAAGACATGCAGATTTGGCTATTTGGCTTTGTGTTCTTCATCCACAATTGTATATGTACAGTATATAGGGTTGTAACGGTACACATATTCGAATTTGTACCATTCAGTAATTAAGATGAATATAGTCTAGCTTTGTCAAGTGCTTGGGGAATTTTTTCATTAATTTAGTTAATATTAATTAATAGAACAGGGGGCACATCGCTGAGGACTTGTAACAATATATTTGAATACCATTTCAGAGATTTTTTACAGGTTTTAAAATCCAGATGAACAGGTTTATTTAATCTTTTAGCATTATGTTTTACTGTTTAACATTCCATCCTAAACACTAATTTACTTGTCAGAAAGTGGAAAACTGGAACTGGACATTTTGAAAAAGCAATGAGCTAGGCAGCTAACTCAACTGAATTATGTGTGTGTTTATATTTTTTTTTATAAATAAATAATGCACTGTATGATCAGTGTTTTAGGTTTAACAAATGAATATGTCTGTACTGTATGTTGATTAATGTATAACTAATATGTGTACTGTAGATAAAAGTATAAATTGGTAATTAAAATATATAAATAATACTTGCTTAGGTCTAAAATTACTTATTAGTTCATTTATTAATTAGTTTATAAACGTCGTCAGTTTTGTCTAAATGTCAGTGTGCATTTTTTGTAGTCTCCCGAGCTACTCCTATAGCATTAGATGTAGTTTTTGGACATGCCTGTCTCTAGACTCTTTTTGTCTAGTTTCAGGAAGAGCTTACAGTAGGTCTTGGGCATAACTTATGCTCATAAACTCAGCCACAAGCACTGTTGGAATGATCTGTAGTAACTTAACTCAACCTTTAGACTTAGTTGTTTTTGTGGATGCAAAAGCCCACAACCATGTCCATAACCTATGGTGATCCCCAGTAGATTAAGCAAGATTCTAATCATAAAGAAATTTATAACTACAACATTAGAGACGTAATAAATAAAAGTACTTTATTAGTTCAGTACCATTTGTTCATTTAAGTTTTCTTACTGTTTATGGTCCTTGACCTGTAACTAGAAGTGTAACAAAGTTTAAATCAAGGTTAAGCTGTCCTTCCTACATGGACTTGAAAAAAGACCCAGGTTTAATTTAGTCTTGATTCGTTAAAGTGTCATTTTCCACCTGGAAACAATCAGGAGTAAAGCGAGCACCTGGCAAGCACCTGGAAATCTAAACCTTAAATATGGATGATTAAATATGCGCTCTCACTCTGAATACAGCCTCTCACCTTGTTTCTACCAGTTTTTAACCTCAGGACATATCTGCACTAACCTTTCCTCAGTCTTAAAAAGTTCAGATTTGAACTTTGAACTCCTGCTGGAGCAGTCACCGGTTAAAACAGTCTGCTTCTCCTAATCAGTTGACATCTGAATCCGTGTTCTAATGTTAACTAATGTTAAACAGAGACAAAAATCATTCGCCTCTTCCCTGAACTGTGTCTGTCTAGCCTAATAAAGAACCCCCTATTGTCATAACACAGCAAGAGTATGCCTCGAACTCCATTACCCACAAAACTTCACAGAGTATAACAAAAGCCACCATGGGGTACAATTCCCAACATTGCACTACTCAGACTGTTTTACAACTTGAATGTGCATGCTTGTGCTGTTAAAGAAGTAAAGAAGCGCTAAACTTGCATTTGTATCTGTCAAAGCTTCTCTCAATTTCTGACAACCCATATAACTTAACTGATTCCTGGATGCTGTATCTTTCTGGAAAAACAGCGGGAGCAGGCAGCAGTCTGTAACGCTGTTGTGCAGGTTTAAGTGGCTCAGTTTAGTACTGAAACTGAGACATCAGGGTGTTAAGAACGTCAGTTGCAGGCTCTACAGTAAGTTATTGCGTACTGTTTGGCCATAGCTAGTACTGCATTGTACCGTTAGTACTCCATTGTACATTTGGTAGGCAACCGACAAAATAACCTTGAACAAAGCAAGTGAAATAGCAAGTCAAGTAACGTGCCAACTTTATTGCAATGTTAATTTCTACATTAAGTGTACAAAAATGTACAAAGTGGCCTTTTTTACCCGCTCTCACGTTTCACAGCTCCCAGTATTTCTCTTTTAGCTTGCATTATATTGTTCAGCTCGGTATAACCACAGTTAAATTAGTGTTGAAGTAGGACTGTACCAAGGATGCTAACACAGCAGGTTTTAATAATTCGTTTTGTGCTGTAAGACTTATAAAATACTCTGGCAAAAATGCAAATACTTAGAAGCCTTTGCTTGGATAAATACTGCAGCTTTTAAGAGGTTTCAGCTGGCAACAATGCTTTTAACCATAAATGATGCCATGAGTAGCTTCTTATTTCCTAAACAACCCTTTTAGAAGGTGTAACCCATGGTCATGGAAAATATGTTTATGTGTTTATTTACTATTATCTGCCTGCATCAAGCAAAGTAAACAACTAAAGAGATTCTGAAATTGGATTAGGAACTGCCTTATGCATAATTGAAACCTTGAAGTAGAGTGCTGAATAGTCAACTTTATAAAGAACTGCAGTTAGAAAAAGAAATGATGAATGACAGTGATGAGAGTTCACTTATTAAAAGTTGGATTATAAAAAACTGACATAAGAAATCACAGCTTTGTTTTATGCGAGTATTAAAAAGTAAGGTATCAAAAAGTTTCTAGTCATAGGAATTACTGTCCTTCATAAGTCAGTGTGCCAAAAAACATCGATGCACAACATTGCTGCCATTGTCAGGTGTGTTGTATAGAACAGTCCAGGCAATCCTCATGTGTGATTTGAACAAGCGCCGTGCTGCTGCCAAATTTGTTCCCAGGCTGGCGCAGGACCATCCCGTCCTTCATGTCAAGGATCATTACTGGTGACGAAATGTGTCTGTATGGGTATGACCCTGAAAAGAATCTCCATGACTGAAAAAAGCCCATGCTTACAGTATGTAAATGCTCATCGTCTTTTTGACATTCACAGCACTGGGCATTGAGAATTCGTTCCCAGAGACAAGACGGTCAAAAGCTAATTCTCCTGTCATGTTTTAAGGCATCTGATGGAGGACATATGGCACACACATCATGCCCACTGTACAAACCTCAAACCACATTCAAAGTACAAAACACATGAAGGGTTAACATGCTCTGAATGCAACCACAGGGGGGCACAATTCAGTGTCTTCTTGTGCCAGTCCCCAGTCTGGATAAATGCAGAGGGTTGTGGCAGGAAGCGGAATGAGGGTTAGTTGTAAGCCAGAATACATGTGTGTCAATGAGAGGAACCTAAGTAAAATGGTAAGGCTACAGGGAGCGTCGGTAAAGAAGGTGCAGTATTTTAAGTACTTAGGGTTAACGGTCCAGAGCAATGTGAGAGTGTGGAAGGAGGTGAAGAGGCGGGTACTGGCAGGTTGGAACGGGTGGAGAAAACCGTCAGGTGTGTTATTTGACAAGAGTATTGGCGAGAATGGCAATTGTATATGGGAAGTTTTTAAAATAAAGTTACATTTTTATAAAATGTATTAAATTTGCGATGGAGATATTTGGGCCAGCCTTTACTATTTGAAAACAGCAAAGAGACACATGGTAACTATAGTAACCTTTCAAACCATGCTAATTAAATATGTGTGCTGTATGTTTAACATATTGAAAGACATTCTAGAATACTTCAGCCCTGTTTCCACATGTGGCCTGACCTGTGTGGGTGTTTGTGGTCCACGCTTCTGTCATGTGAAACTAACAACATACTCACTTTGAACTCATTTAGTTGCCTTGGCAACCACCATCTTCTTTAACTTTGAGCTCTGCAGCAGTGTATGGAGAAAGAAAAAAAAGGAAAAGAGGGAAAATAAAAAGACAGATGGGCCAGTGAGATACCAAGAAGCAGAACAGATGTGATAATGCATTGAATAGGTTCCAGAAGCACTATGTAAGAACATAGACGTTAAGTATAAATCAGTTGAATTCAAATACTGTATAACTACTTTTCTAAAAGGGGCATACTCAGTGAGAAGATAAATGTTTTATTATTGAAAATTTCCGGGTCCTAAATTTTGATGATACAAGGCTGGTTATATAGTAAATATGCCACATCAATCAATATCATCAATATCATATTATATATTTAAGGAAAAAAAAAAAAAAAAAAAAAATTCTGTCATAAAACACTGATAAAAGATAAGCATTTAAAACTATCTTGGCTATTATGATGCTTTCAAAAGAACATCCTAGCAAAAGAGAGACTGCTTGAATTTTTGCAGCAAATAGCATATGGCAAATTATAAAGAAAAATTAAATTTAGTTGCAAAAAATGATGAGCGGGCCCAAGCACCTTTCGCCATCGCCTCCCGGGTGCACGCACAACCTGGGCGTTATTTGAGCGTGTTAAGACCTACAAAAAGCCATCACTGTCAGGGAGCACCGCACACTTCACACAATATGTTGTAATAGGGCTGATGTCAGCTTGCGCCCTAAATATTTGTCATGTCAACTGTGTGTGTGAGTGAGAGATGTGTGTGTATGTGTTAACATTTGTGATGTGAGCATTAACATTTGTGATGTGTACATGTGTAGAATAGGCCACAGATGCTGGGAAAAAAGCGTCACATTATGATGTCACTGAACGTGATGCCACTGAAATAGTCACTCAATATAATGTCACTCAATATAATGTCACACAAAGTTATTAACCACTTTTAAGCCAAGTTTAAGGCATTATCACTCGGCTGATCTATTTGAGATATTAAAAATCCCTCTCAAATTTTGCATCGTCAATGTCTTTAGATCACATTGGCCCAGATCGTATTAATCCCCTAGGAGGAGTATATCAAAATCCATCAGGTGCGTTTTGGCAAACAACATAAAAAAACTGGCGTCCTGTTGAGTTGAGCCCATGACATGCAGTGCAGTGAAAGTTGTTCGGCTTAATGAGCTCTAAATGTGTACCAAGTTTCGTGTGCATACTTGCAAGTGTTTTTGAGCATGTTAAAACCCCAAAAAGGGGTTTTAAAAAAAGTTTTTAAAAAAAATCCTCAGGAAAACAAGAGGGTCCTGCTCCACCCTATAGTGCTTGGGCCCTAATGATTGTAATGTTTGCCTTAATGGATTGTTAGCCTAACTGCCAAGTTTAAATCAATTCGGTTGAATATATATGAATAAGGGAATGCCTTAACAAAAGAAATCTGACCAAATATTGTTTCTAACATGCTGGCTTAGATTTTCTTACACATTTAAGAATCACTTGCCAATAGGTGAGACAGAATCCCGAAGAGCTATTTCTCTGACCTGGATAATAAACATTAGAACTAGATCAGATACTCATACTCATCAGATGCATTCTTTCCTAGGGTTTAGGAAACAGTGTGCATATTACATCCCTAGAGAAGCTTATTGACATGTCAAACATGGCAGGGTTCTGAGTTCATCTACTGCACCTAAGGATTGGATGTCTATGAGGGTTTCATTTCCCTCTCTCTCAGCCAAGGATATTAAATGCCCTTTTCCTTTTGGCACAATGCACTTTTATTAAATAGAATAGATGGACTGATGTAGCTTGACACTGTATCTGATACATCTGTTCCCCAGGAACAGGACCAAGCTGTACTCGAATGAATAAATGAATGAATGAGCCAAATGAACAAAGGGCACATCAATACGCCCTTCACCACTGTGCCCTGCTGATTTGTAAGAAATAATAATTAGTGGATTTTTTTTGGGGGTGATTTTAACTCAACACGAGTTATACAGTACAGTAGGTACATTTAGTGCAATCACGACATAAAAAGGATGCCCTTCACTACCCGAGGAAGGATTCCCCAGCCCGTCTCTCTCTCTCTCACTCTCTCTCTCACACAAACACACTTTCTTTTACAACCTCGAAAATCTCTTTTAAATGTTGCTGGTGTTTTCTTTACTGGTTACCGTGACAACGGTGTAGGCTGTCTTTGGCTCTTTATTATACTGCAAAAGATCTGGATATTCTGTGAAAAGGAATTTTGGTGACTTATTTGAAAAGCAAATCAGTTAAACAGTTTTTACTGTTTTAGATGTACGTACAAGAACTTAGGAAGGTTAAATTTGTTTCTGAATCTTTGCAGTTTTATTAGGCACATCTTTATTATAGGCGTCAATCCTTAGTGCTTACTTAACATAATAATTATTATTTTCGCAGTGGTTTTAACATATACAGTTTTCTTTTAGTCACTGCAGAAAAACATATGAATTAAATAGTAAATTGTAGCCTTTATCTAATAATAATCCTATGAATGCCTAATAATCTTTAGCCACTTATAGAATAATACTTAAAATAAGTAGAATTTCTTAGCATTGAAAAATACCAATGAGCAAATTACCATCTCCCCAAATATTATTTTACTACTTATGTTCCTCATTAAGAAGCAAACAAACAATAAAACAAACAGAAAATAGATAAATATGTAATCTCTTTGTGTATATGTTTACTATTTGCATTCTATCTATCTATCTATCTATCTATCTATCTATCTATCTATCTATCTATCTATCTATCTATCTATCTATCGATTGTATCATGTTGTGTAATGTTATAGTAAATAACATGCTGAGGCTACTGGTCATTACTATAGCAGGGGACAGCGAGGGGGACAACGAGCCTAAAACCCCAAGAACCTTTCACCCCAACTCCATCCCTGTGAGCTACAAATACTCTGCATTATTGTAGAATTTTTTTTAAATAGCTTTTTCTATTGATAAAGTGGAACCTTGGATTACGAGCATGATTCGCTCCAGAAGCGGGCTCGTATTCCAAAACACTTGTAAACCAAATGTAATTTTCCCATAAAAAATAATGGAAACTCAAATTATTCATTCCACAGGCCAAAAAAATTAAATACATAAAAATAATTAACACAAAATATAAATAAAAAACAAATAAAATTAACCTGCACTTCGCCTTTAAAAAAATTAAAAATAAATCCAGACAGAAAAGTGTTTCCGTTTATGCGCACAGCCGCTGTGTGTGTGTGTGTGTCTGTGTGTGTGTGTGTGTGTGTGAAGCCCCTCATGTCCCGAGAGAGACGGTATCAAATTACGCGCACGCACACACAGAAATTGGATTTTTAAAGAGACTTTACACAGTAAACCTTTCTTATTTGAATTTACATAAACACACAATAACATACATGAACCTACACTTTACCTTTAAAAAAGAATCGAGACAGAGTAGTGTTTCTGCGAAGAGCAGAGTGTGTGTGTCGCCACATTTACTAAAGGCGAGAGAGAGAGAGTGTGTGTGACCCGGCACAGTGTTAAATTACACGCGCGCACACACAAGGGAGGCTGAGGGAGAAAATGGATTTTTAAACTCCTGTAATGTAAAATATGTTTTACATACACACGTGTTCACAGTGTTATAGTAAACAGTACCTCGTGCACGGATGTTGATTATACCAGTGAGAGGCAAGCACTAGGACCGAGCAGGGGAGACGATTTAACTACAAGAGAGAAAAAACATTGGCAGTTGTAATCATGTGACGCTCGGCGTCAAAAAAGAAGCACATGCGTGATACATGATACTCGGTACTCGTAAACCAAGACTTACTCGTTTTCCAAGTCAAAATTTATTAAAAATCTTGCAAAACACTCACAAACTGCGTTAACAGCAATCTGAGGTTTCACTGTATATCATAGCAGCTCTTTCAGCTGGAAAAATTACATTTAAAAAATGCTATTTAAAAAATTTTGTTAATTCACAGTTGGCTAGCTGTGTATAAATGTGGTAGTCACTGCCACGCTACACTTCATGCCTACCTTACATGCTTACAGTACCGCATTCAAGGAATATTATGCACTAACAATGTACCTAATTCATTTATTAGTGCATAATATCATGTTTAATAATAATACACATGTAATATGCATATAATGTTAAATAATAATTACTAATAATATTAATAATGCTAATATTATGTCAGATCTTTTGTCATTACACTAATGTCTACCTACTGTAGCTTTGCTCTTTCTGAACTGTGTGGATTTTTTTGCACTTGTTTGAGGGTTTCCTGGTAAGCAGAAACATGAAATGCTATTTTTCCTCTACATACAATACCGATCAAAACATGCCATCATTTTTCTTTGATTAGATTTTTTTTGTACTCCTGAAATACTGTACTTTGTAAAACAGGGCATACACACACCTCTTTTTGTTCATGTTTTATTTGTGTTTGTCTTTAAATCATAGAAAAATCGTTTAAAGAAAAAAATGCATGTTAGATTATTTCGATTATTTTTGTCAAGCCTTTTCTAAAAACACATTATATAGAAACTTGTAAGCCTGCAGTCAAGTTAGGCTTTTTCTCTTTCCCATACTTACAATGATTTAATTCTTAATTGATTTAGCCTAACTGCTTTTTTTTTTATTATACTGCTGTCATTATTTGTTGAAAATCATAGTCAGTGAAGTTACCATGTAACCATGTACCTTGCCCTATACATAAAAAACCAAAAGTGGCACTTATGAGTTACCAACTGTGGTTCTTCACTCAATTAAGGAATACACTGTAAATGAATGCAGACAATGCAGTGATGCAGTGCAAGAATTCATCATTTAAAAATAACACACTGTACAGTTTCAGTACCATAACAAGTACAGCAAAACATAAAACATACGCAGAATAGTTTAAATAAAAACACACTAATGATAGAAACAACAAGAGCAGGGTGAACCTGCAAACGATAACTGTGTGAATTAAAATAGACCACAATAGCTTCTGTATGTCAAAGAGCAATGAGTCACATTTACAAATGACTTAACAATTAAAATGAATTAGATTATGAAATGCTATAAAATACATAGAACTGTACAGTACATTGCAATAAAAGAAATGTAATTTCATGTAATTAACAGCACAATCTGTATCTGTTTTATAGACTGGCCCTAGTTTAATGGACCCTTTAGAGCCAATAAATGCGCCGTAAACTTCTGAGTATACAGTGCTTCTGGGTGTATGGACATGTACAGTAGTAATACAAGGTCATTAACTCTTAAAGGGCCTTTTCTTTTTAAACAAATATGCATACACGTATATATGTGTTAATTTTACTGATTAAAGTGGATTTATATATTAATAAGTAATTCCCCTTAGCATATTACCAAAATATTTTACCACTAAATCTTTTGTCAAATGTGTGATTTTTGTGTAATGAAAAACTCATTGGGGGAATGTGAATGAACCTGACAAAGAAACATGGTGGAAGATAATTAATTAGGCAATACCTGGCCGATTGGCTATAGAACATGAAGTATCACTGGAGTCATAATGAAAACAGTCTCTAAATAGACAACAGTAAATAGTTAAGAAAGTGGGGTCATATTTTAAAACACTCATAAATCAAAGCAAAATTTTTCATAAGAAATAATGGAAACTCTAATTATTTGTTTCACAGCCTAAAAAAATAAATGCATAAAATGATAAATACAAAATATAAAGTAAAAATAAAACAAATTAACCTGCACTTTACCTTTAAAAAAAGGTAAAAATAAATCCCGACAGATAAGTGTTTCCGTTTATTCACGCAGGCGCTGTGTGTGTGTGTGTGTGTGTGTGAAGCTAAAATAAAAGGAGAGAAGGAATCAGCCCTTCTCCCTTTCCCTCTTCTCATCTTACATGGAAAACCTTGTGTACGTGTGTATGGTATGTGTGTGTGTGTGTGTGTGTGGCGAGACGAGGAGGGTGTGTGTATGCGTGTGTGTGTGTGTGTAAAGGTGAGATGAGGGGTGTGTGCGTGAAAGGGTCCAATGACGCGTGCACACATAAAAGCAGGCTTGTACAGAGAGATAAAATGGATCTTTAACTTCTCTATTTAAACTTCCTTTTGCTTTACACGTGCACACATATGTTTTATAAAAAGCAGTACATGTGCACTGTACACACATGCTTACAAACTCAAAATAAAATATGTTTTACGTGCACGTTGTCACAGTGTTATAGTAAACTATAGGCTTAACTGGCTTAACTAAACAGTACACGCGTGCACGGATGTTAATTATACCAGTGAGAGACGTGCACTAAGACCCAGTAGGGGAGACGATTACCCACAATTCTGCAGCACAAGACACAGAAAAACCATTGGCTCAGTTGTGATCACGTGACGCTCAGCGTCAAAATAAGAAGCGAATGTGTGCTACATAATACTTGGTATTCGTAAACCAAGACTTGCTCGTTTTTCAAGTCAAAAATATTTTAAAATTTTTTGCTCGTCTTGTGGAACACTCGCAAACTGCGTTACTCGCAATCCGAGGTTTCACTGTATTTTATATTTTCCACGTTGATAGTACACATGCAAAATCGCAGCTTAGATCGCAGCACTCTTTAGTTTGAAGTGTGTAATTTAAGTGTATTTGTGCAGAAATGGTGGTGTACACTGAAAGAGAGGAATGCAACACTACGCCTCATTAACCAACCTATAAAATTCTATTCTATTCTATTAATGTATAATAAATACATTATTTTATAGGAAATCAAGTTTTCTTCATGTTTTTTTCCTTCTGCTTTATGACAGCTTGTAGATAAATGATTGACTACAGTGTACTGTAAAATACAGTTACCCAGTATCTGTAGTTATATTACAAAAATTATGTTTAGCTCTTAAAGCAAACCAATTAAAGCAAACCTCTAAACATATGTCCTATTACTTAAACATATTAAGAAAACTCCCAAGCATGAAATGACCTTTTTTCTTTTCTATTTCAGCTTTATCTTATGTATAAGATAACCTTATACAGTATATTAACTTTAAGAAGCTTTTTAGGCTCAAAGAGCGACGGCTCTCTGTGGAATGAGCAGCCGTGTTTAGAACAGGCTAATCATTATCTTATTAAAGATTCATGCTTAAAAATTGATGTAAGTTCTGCAGGTTTTCTCCTCTACTTGTCTCACTTTTTCTTTGTCTGCTTTACAGACCCCCCATCTACCCCTCGGTCACCTTCCCAACACTTCAATGAGGACAGAAAACTGCCTCGAACTGGGAACATGAAGGGCTTGTCGGGCAGCCGTGGCCAGCATCATCAGCTCCCCATGCCTCACTCCCCGTGTGGCCTGGTGGAGTTTGATCGACCTCATGACATTCATGGCGTTCACTCGTCTGACCTCCGTCACACGTACCTGCTCAGCCCAACAGACAGCTGTGCCATGGACTACCAGCACCACCAGCGCTACTCTCCTCGTAGCTCCATCCACTCCGATTGCATGATGCTTTCACCAACAGTGTTGCAACCTACTGGTAGTGCTGACCACATCTCCAGCAGCACATTTCCCAGAATGCACTATGATTCCCAGTACTATGACTCAGCCTCCCGAGATGACTGTGCTACCATCACCACGTCGGCCACTTCTGCTGCTGCTGCCTCATCATTTGCCTCCCATCATGCTGTTAGCAAGAGCAATCGCATCCCTGCCAACCTCTTGGATCAATTTGAGAAGCAGCTTCCAGTGCACCGCGATGGTTTCCACACGTTACAGTACCAACGCACTTCCGCTTCCGAGCAGCGCAGTGAGAGTCCTGGACGAATTCGTCACCTGGTGCACTCTGTCCAGAAACTCTTCACCAAATCCCACTCCTTGGAGGGCTCATCCAAGATGAATGGTGCTAAAGGGGAGGGTGTGGTCCATCACCACCACCACCACCACGGTGGCCACCACCCATCCAAACATGGGATCAAACGCAGCAAGAGCAAGGAACGCAAACATCGCTCAGGCAGTTGGTGGAGCTCTGATGATAACCTGGACAGTGATGGCACGTTCCGCACTCCTGGGAGTATGAGCCGACATCACGCAGGCCATTGTATTTCTGAATCCGTACGCCCTCACTTTGGTGACCACTCGCTCAAAACCTCCAAGAGCAGCAATGATGTAAAGTGCTCAGCCTGTGAGAGCCTTGCCATGCCACCAGAAGGAAAGTTTATGAAAAGGAGTTCCTGGTCCACACTCACTGTCAGCCAGGCCAAAGAAGCATACAGAAAGTCCTCCCTCAACCTGGACAAGTCCACAGTCCATCATGATCTAAAGTCCTCGCTACGTGGCAGTCACTATCTGCAGGTTGGTAAAATATTCAGATGATCCTGGGCTTCAAGTCTATAGTGATTGTGATTAAATTAAATATTCAGATTAAATGAAAAAAAACCATAAATGTCAGATGGCTATACAAAGTTATATTAACTTTACAAAATACACTTTATTGAAATTTAAAGGTAAAACCATAAAACCCTGTAGGGTAGATCGAAGGATATGTAAATAATTTTTTATTTGGAAAGGAACAGTGTCCGATGTGGTATGTTAATGGACAGATGTTGGCTTAATATTGGTTAATGCTGATACTACACACGGATTGAATTTTATTAATTGAATAAGTGTTTTTGTATTATTATAGTACTTGCTTATTCCCATCGGGTTTTTGAGGTTACAGAGAAAAAGCTCTGAGTGAAGACAACATGCCTTACTAGGTCAATGCCTTTTTGGAACCAAAGTAAAACACATATGCAGGCTGTAATTATGCGTTTTTGCAATTTGTTGGCGGGACTTAACTTATCTTGTTTTTGGGGGGGATTTCTCTGCTTTCTGACTGAGATGTCGAGGCATTTTAACTGTCGGAAAGATTTGAAGGAATTATAATTTTCTTTGGCCTGGCTGACATTTTTATCTTCTTACATACTTTCATAGTAATGGAATTGTATAAAATATCATATACTACGCAATCTAATTTTTTAAATGCATAAACCTATTTATTAATCACTTCACATTACCCATAAATTCCTTTAAACGTCCTGACTTTATTACACCTCCTGTCCTATCTATCTATCTATCTATCTATCTATCTATCTATCTATCTATCTATCTATATATCTATCTATCTATCTATCTATCTATCTAAATAAATAAATAAATAAATAAATAAATACCATTTAAATAGATTTAATAGATAAAATACGTAAGAGCCTGTGATGTGTTAGTTATTTGAACTAAAATACTATTTAGTTATTTGAACTAAAATTTAAATGAAATAATCTTTTTTATTTTAACCTTATCTGAAGCAGTGTAGAGTTTTTTTTTTCTTAAACAACCATACAGTATAAAAAGACGTATCCCATAGTTGTGGAAAAGGCTCACAAGAGTCAAATTATATAAGGAGACTGCTGAAATTGCATAAAGAACAAATTATTAAAACCTGGAATAATACTGACGAACAGTCAACTTTGCAAAAGAAACATGGTCAAATTATGGTGGTCTGACATTAATTAATTGCTTGGTGAAGTTGGATGATTATAAATCAACAGTTGTTATGTTTAGGAGGAAAAATAAGATCATTTACAGAGACAGACTCACATGATTAAAACTAAACAGCTGTGTGCAAGCCTCTTGAGGCAGTGTTATGGTCTGGAATTGTTTCAGTTGGTCAGGTTTCTTTGCAACATTACAGTATGTGGCAATTAAAATAAGTCAGCTGATGACCTGAATGTACTGAATGAGCAGGTTATCAGATCAATGGATTCTTCATCCTCGAACATACTCCAGGACAACAAAGTTAATCGGGCTCAAACTGTGAAAAAGTGGTTATGGGAGCATGAAATTATTTTCACACATGAATTGGCCACAGAGCCCTGACTTTAACCCCACTGAAGGTCTTTGGGATATGCTGGAGAAGACTTCACAGTGAGGTTCGTCCCTGCTGTTATCAATACAAGATCTTACCCGAGAAATGTATGCAAATCTGGGTGGAAGTAAATGTTGTTGCATAAATTTCTTAAAAGAAAGGCACAGCAAATTCACTGTGTATCCAAAGTATGATCTAGTTAGTCACAATCATAGACTTAGATTCTCTTGTAGACTCAGATTTACTTGTAAACATTATAAACATGCAATTTCGTAATAAAGAAATGCATGACAAGGAAACTTGTCTCAATAATGTCTCAAACATTAACATTTAACGAATGGTCTCTCGAATGGTAAACTCCTTGCAGTAGAAATCATATTGTGAGCCCTGTCTGTTTCTATAGAAGTGACCATTAGACTCTTTTTCAACTCTTTAGAACATGCTTTGGCAAAATGTCTTTCTTCTGTTTTTAACACACCCAGAGTGAATGAGTGCAGTTGCCATTTGTCTTTGATTAGATGTGTTGTTACACACAGTTATGGTTAGTAACTGATATCCAGTGGTCTCCGGTGCAATAAAAGTAGCTTCTGCCAACTGCCGCATTTTCACAACCTTTTTCAGTGTCTTATATTATAGTTTTTTTGTAAGCACACAATTTTGGTTATATCCAGACCTTCATTTAGAAGCATTTTACAATGAAACTTGCTATTTAGCACACCTGGTAATGTTTGCTCAGGCACCATAATATCTGCATTAAATGTGCTATTATCACACACAGCTGGTTAACCGTACTGCGATTATGGGAAGCCATTAGGGTCAAACTTAGGGTCATATGATTAATTTGTATTTAAAAATAGAAATACGTTCAAATTTCTAGATTAATCACATGAATTAATGTGTTAATATTAACAGGCACTAATTCAAAATGAAAGGTTCCTTTCATTTAGAGGATGTGCAAAAATTATTATTGGTCCAGCAGCATACTTGGTTAACAAATTTAAAATAATATTGTTTAAAATTTATTGTTTTCAGTACCTTATGGACAGTAATTGTAAAGTTCACAAGAGCATTAGTCAGATTTTTAGCCTGCAGTCAATAAGATGATATGATTCACTAAATGATGTTTTAAAGGAAAGCTGACTACCGATTGTTGTGTGATCATGTGTGGAATAATTATTTCTTGTAATTAGGTGATTATACTGGACAGCGGACTCGATTTACTGTATTTTGGGTCGTATGTCAGTAACCAGTTAGGTTTGTTATTATACAGTACAGTATTTCCATTTTTCTTTAATCTAAATATGACTATTATTTTCTCTTAAAATCTTGAAATGTAATGAAATTGAAAATAAATTAGACGTTTCCGTTCCAGTTAATTATCCTAAGAAAAGCATAATTCATTTATTTGTTCATCTTCTATACAGCTTATCCTGTACAGAGTCACAGGGGCCTGGAGCCTATCCCAGGAGGCTTAGGGCACGAGGCTGGTTACACCCTGGGTAGAGCGCCAACACACACACACACACACACACACACACACAGACACACACACAGACATGAGGGGGAAATTGAACTCTGACCCCGGAGGTTCGAGGCTACAGTGCCTACCACTACACAGTGCCTCTTCAAAAGAGCATATAAAAGGATATTTATGGTTAGGTGCCCTTAGTGGGGCATTAAAAATGTCAGAATTTGGTGTAACTGTGTTATTACCATGCGAAATAGCCCTATATCTGTCTTTTAGTTTTGCTGCTATAAAACACCTCACCGGGAAGGTATCAACCATTTGCAGCTCGCTAAATATACCCACATAGCAGTTTCATCTGGCGACAAAATAAGAAGAATCGGATGCAATAGAATCAGTGATCCGGGTTTAGATTATAAGATCGGTTCTACCTGCTGACGAAAGTAAGCCTGAGATTTATTGGATGTGATAAATGTGTTACTGTTGCTGTTGTCAGGTTCAGCCTTTTACAGTATCAGATATGATTTATCACTCTCTGTGATAACATCTGTGAATATTAATATTTGTCAATTTCACACTTTTTCAGTTTTTGCTATGATTTATCACTTTGCACAATTTCAATTGTGAATGTTATTAGTGTTTGACAACACATCACAGGCTGAAATAAGTTTCATGGGACTGCTCTATCTGATCATTCAGGGTTTTTTTTTCTTTTATGCTTCAGAATCTTATAATGAATAATAAATCATTTAATAATATTAAATGAGCATTGTTTGCTTTAATAGTGTGTAATAAAGATGACATTATTTAATATATACAGTGTATATAAACTACAAGGTTCTTGATTGATAGAAAATAGCAATAAAATTTCGCAGCAATGTTCCTCGGGTCTAACAGAAGTCTCCCTTTACAGAATTCCAGTCTGGTTCCAATTAATCACACATTCCTGCAGTATATCTCACTTGCTCTATTTAAAGATTCACATTCTCACAATTATTGTGAAGACTTGCCAGTGTCTCAGTAAGACCAAGCTTTGTCATTGTTTTTTTGGACTGTTCTCTCAACTCCTGTTTTTGTATTTCCCTTGGGCATTTGCTGGTGGAATTGACCTCTGTCCATAGTTTTGTGTGAATGTTTGTAGAAGCCAAACTGAACAATACTTTTCTGCTGGATTTACAAAAGTTTCAAAAAGCCAGATTTTCTTTATTCTTATGTGCACATGTTGATCACCCATAATGTTTAAAGCATGTTTCCGACACTGTCCTTTTAAATGTACTGTAGTGATGCCCACAACAACTTGAAACACAAAATGAATAATTAGGGTAAAATCGGAAACTCTTAATGGGTAAAATGGGTAAAAGCTGTAAGGCAGACGTAGAAGTCACTTTTGCAACAGATCAAAAAGATATGATCATTATGTCACCTACAGTAACACCTGGGTGCATCACAATAGGATAAATAAATAAAAAACACCAATACCAATAATACCACCAACAACAACAGTAAAAAAAAAAATTCGTTCAAAAAGTGAAACTCATATATCCTAGATTCATTTCATGTCAAGAGAAATATATCAAGCTAGTTTTAATTTTGATTCCTATCTGTTATAGTGCATGAAATCTTAAAATATTTTGTAATATCAATAAACAAAAAGGATTTCCAATACAGAAATGTCTGCAACATCTGAAGGTTATGTTCATTTATGCACTCAATACTTATTCAGGCTCCTTTAGCACGAATTACTGCATCAATGCGGCATGGCATGGAGGCGATCAGCCTGTGGCACTGCAAGGGAATTTTAAGGAGCTTTAAAAGGTCTTAGACCATCTGACATTGCTTAAAGTCCCAGCTAAACAACACTGCCTATGCAAAAAGAATCATCTCTCTGACAAGCTGTTCTACTCGCGGGCTACCGAGTGTGATTGGAATGACCTGAATCTTAAAACCCACCATAGGCTCAGTAACTAAGTTCATGTAGAACATGCATGTAATGATAACTCTCCAGGTAATGTAGTATCAAAATGGTCACTGACATTGAAAATTTATTTCAAGCACAAAATCTCACTAAATATACATAAGGCTGTTTTAAGGTTATTCATTGATTAAAGTTGAGGTTTAAATTTATGCATTAAATATAGTTATCCCTTTTCATTTTTAAATAAATAAATAGAGCTATTTATTTTTATATGTACAGTGCAAGTTTTTACATTTGTATAGGAGATGAGCTATTAATGCTGTACAGTATTACTAATACTCAATGCTATGAATATTTTGTGATGGTTGATAGTATTTTGAGTCGCTTTGGCTGCTCTGATTAGGGAGCATAGCTGATCATCAGATTTGCACACTGAATTTTTGGCATTGGTTTTATGCCGGACCCCTACCTGATGCAACTTTCACATTTCTATCTGCGACCAAGGGTTCTGCAAACCCACTGGCTAGTTGTGGGGGAACGGGCCTGGAAGTGAACACAAATGCTCCACAATATGTGCAACAAGTTAGTTATCATCTACAGTATTTGTATGATGTATATACAAAGTAATAGAGCGGCACAGTGGCTTAGTGGTTAGCACTGTTGCCTTGCTTGTTTGATTCCTGCCTCAGGGTCTGTGTGCATGGAGTTTGCATGTTCTTTCATGCTTGTTGCTTTTTTCAGGTACTCCGTCTGTATGTCTTTATGTCAGTATGTCTTTCCCCCCACAGTCCAAAGACATACAGATTAGGCTAATTGGCATTCCAAATTATGATTGAGTGTGTGAGTGCCCTGTAAAAGATTGGCACACTGTCCAGGGTTTACCATGCCTTGTGCCCTAAGTCTCCTGGGATAGGCTCCAGGCTACCTGCTACCCTGTATACAGAATAAAGCGGTATAGACGATGAGTGAGGGAGAGATACACAGTAATAACAAAAAACCCCACTCTAAATAGCTCAATTATTACCAAAAGCTTGAATATAACCAATCAGCAAAACTCTAATTAGACCTCAGCAGTAGTATTAGTGCCATTAGAAATAGTCGTAGCAATGGTGGTCGTGGAGGGTAGTAGTAAAACAATATAGGAAATAATTTTGAATGTGAAAAGGGCTCAATTGTCCAGACGATTTTTTACTACAGTAAATACCAAAACAGATTTTTACCAATAAAGGCCAAATAATATACTGTATAGGAATAATAAACATTGCTGCAAAAATATTCATTTAAATTAAGTCTGCAAACTTACATGTCTCCTTGTTATCATTTTATGCCATCGTTATAAATATTTAATACCATATGGCATGTACACATTATTATTAAAATATGTAAATACACAGTGATAAGTGAAGGTCAACTAGTGTATAGGAATACTGTCTTGAGATTTTTTTTTTTTTTTTACACCATTGCTTTTGGATAAGTGGGAAATGCCGCCATGTTTCTTTAAAGGCAGGTTGTACATGTTGGAAAACAAGGAAGTTAATTGTCTGGAAAGGGAAATTAAACATCTGGCTAACTTCTTCAATTGCAAAAAGAACAGCCTCATGTTCCCCTGAAGCACTTACATTAAAGCCCTCCTGCTCCGAGGAAGCATAGGACCATGCTTATTAACAACAGGGAAACTAAATACAAAAGCCTTAACTTTATTACAAAAGCACAGCCTAAATTTGTAAAAATGCCAGGCATTTAAAACAATAAAATGTTGAGTGTAGGTGCATCCTGGCGAGGCTGATCATTGAGCGCTAGTTGCTGTGGCAGGTGATATAAATCTATAGAGTGGGACATGCATCAGATGGCATTTTCTTTTTGTGAAATCAGTTCCACCAAACCTGAGTGATATGGCAGGATTTATAGCTGTCAGATCTTCTGTATACATCCAAAAATATATTCTCACACCACTCAGAAGTAGAGAACACAATCACAGCCAATTTTAAAATGCAGTTTTTATGTTTTGGCTTTCCAGTTTTTTAGACATCATGTGATCAAACCACTTGCCCCTTGCTGTCTCTGCTCTCGCACCCCAGATTCAGTCAATTAGCTAACTAACAGCCACTCCGAAATTGTGTGTAGGTGTGTGTGTGTGTGTGTGTGTGTGTGTTAGAATCAGATGGTTTACTCCAGGATGGGGGTCAGGAACTAGTGCCACACACAATAAAACGGTACAAAATTGCATGCTGTGCATGTTCACATGGTGTCTGATGTAATTTCTTCCAATATTTTTTCCCTGGACAACATAAAAATAAACCCCATTGTGCCTTATGCACATATGCTATAGCCGTCATTAGTGCTTGAAAGCAAACAATTACTGTAGGGCTGTCAATATTAACATGTTAACGCATGTGATTAATCTAGAAATTGTTACGCATTACAATCATGCGATCAAGTGGGACCCTAATGGCTTCCCAATATTGCAGTGCGATTACTTGCTGTACGTCATAATGGCTCATTTAGCGCGGATAATAGGATGACTAAGGAAACATCACCAGGTGTGCTGAATGACAAGTTTCATTATAAAAAAGCTTCTAGATGAAAGTTTAGCTTAAAGGGAAACTATTATAACAAGAATACTGGTAGTCCCCAACTTACGAACATTTGAGTTACTAATTTCCGCAGATACGAACAGATCATGATTCTACTTTCAGGGATTCTCCTTGCGATTTTAAGGCACAGAAACAACATTTTACTGTGATTTATTTCCTTAGACGCAGTTATAGTTTTTTGGCCATGTGATGGCAGTTTGGGGAAAGGGGACAGTGTTTAGTCAAGTGGATTGGTCTGCTTTACATTGTATATTCATGTCAAAAGCGTATAAGAATCAATTTGTTGGACTTAGGAACAAATCGGACTTATGAACGTGCTCCCGGAACAGAACTCGATCGTATTCCGAGGACAACCTGTACAATAAATGTAAGCTGTGGAAGTGGTGGCTCAGACTGTGACTGTGATTAATTAGATTAAAAACTTTTAATCATTTGACAGTTCTTGTTCTAAGGTGATTAAAAAGAAAAATAATTATTGCTTGGTGTATCTACCCTGATACGCTTATCGGGTCCTGAACCAGAAGAGGGACAAACATACATGTAAACATGATGAATCTGAAGATCTTTGTTTGCTATGAGCATAATATTTAGCATAAGAGGTACCCTGTTTCATGTGCTTTCTGTACATCAAAAGAACCATGTCATTAAAATGTAAGTTATAGAGAGGCGTTTATCGCAGACACAAGCTGTTTGTATGTATATTCGTCTGAACATGGGCTATACTGTAGGAAGTGTTACCATATGGGGAACCAGAAAAAAACAATAAGGGTTTTTTTTCATGGGCACAGAAGCATTCGAAAGTTCACATAATATAACAAAACCTTACAAATTTGCTATGGAGCATAAAGATCGGACTTTGGAGCAATGCAGTTTTTCTTCCTTGACAGTACAGGTATATTTCAGCACTCAGTTTGTGAAAAAGTGGTTCTGGGAGCATGAGGAATGCTTTCATGAACTACCACATTGACACATGAACTACCACATTGTGTGCAGTAATCAACGTTAAATCAGGTTGAATTAAATCTTATTTTTTAGGTGTGTACTAGTGTACTAGTGTACACTAGGGTACTAGTGGCTGTGTACTGGTAATAAGTAAAAATTATATTTTATCCTAAAAAATGAAGCGTTTGTTTCCCTAAATCTTTAATATTTAACAGGCTGTCAGCTTAGAAATTCTGATCTCAGACTGGAACTGCCTCGCTTCCAAACAGAAAAAAAATCCTAATTGCTTTTGAACATCAAATAGTTTGCTGTGAAAAAATATTTTATCAGCTGTACTTGATCGGGTTTAAAATAGGCTATATATTACTCATGTAAACTAAACTAATAATGATTTACTGTACTGTGTTAGAAATTTTTTTTTTTTTTTTTTTTTTTTTACCTCTGTGGTCCCCAATGTTCACAAAATACTGTACAAGGTAACCATAGTAGCAGTTACACATACAATGAAAATACAAATATAAAGAGGACTGCCATGCATTTGGAATTGTGGGGATCATGCAACAATTATATGTTATACTTTTGAAAACCTATGTGTTACTTTTGACTGAATCTTCTCTTAATCAACGCTGCAATTATAAAACCGCATTTTCATATTTACCAACTTGAATTTATTTATTTTTTTTTCGGTTGTCAGAAATGCATTGTTAGCATGGATTATGTTCCAGTTGCACAATAAAACCATGTCCCTTGATCAATAGTTGTAATTAAGTCTAGTTTCATCATTTAAATTCTTTTTAGCCTTCAGGGATTCTAAGCTAATGCAGTTTTATATTGTGCTAATAAAAACTGTAGGGAACTTAATTTTTCTCTAATTTAAAGCAAATAGTTATTTAGCCCATATGTGTTAATTGAAAGTGGCCTGCTACAATGTGCTTTATGTAAAAATGCTATAGTTCTCATCAGTGCTATTTTATTGCCGGGAAGCAAACGGTTTTCAGTTCGTACACTTTGTATTAGGAAAAAATATTTCTTTTTAAATAACTGCATGAGCAAAAGTACTGTTTCAGAAAATAGTTTTTTAGCCCATATGTGTTGATTAAAAGTGGCATGGTTAGTACCTTGCACCACCAAGGTCAAGAATTCAAGCTCCTCCTTAGTGTCAGTGTGTGCATGGTGTTTTTTATGCTTCCCCGTGCTTGGTGGGTTTCATCCAGGTGCTCTGATTTCCTTCCACAGTCTAAAGATATGCAGATTAGGCTAATTGGTATTTCTAGATTGCCCATAGTTCACTAGTGTGTGTGTGTCTCTCTCTCTCTCTCTCTCTCTCTCTCTCTCTCTCTCTTTGTGTGCACCTTATCCACGGTTTACCCTGCCTAGTGCACAAAAATCCCCAGACATAGGTTGCCTCCCATGACCATGTATAGGATAATTGGTATTAAAAAAAAAGAGTGAGAATAAGTAAGTGTTGGATAAAGGTTCAAAGAAAACCTGCAAAAAAGTTCAAATAAATTCACTTGCCAATACGCCTCTTCGCTTTGTGCGGCATCCACTTACTGTATGTCGGCAAAGATTTATATTCCCAAGTTCAGTTAATAAGGCCTTGAAATTTGTATTAAAAGAAGGGTTTACCTAGACTGGTGAAGGAGTGCAGTTGGTTACTATGGACTGTACAACTTTATCTAAAACCACTTTAATCCCAACTGTGACAAGTTACTGTCCAATTTTAACTCCCAGGGGATTAAGACACAGGGTGCATAAGCGTGAGTCATGCAACATGACTTTTTCAATCATTCTGTTAAAAAGAAAACATAGCTACCTTTGCAGGCTTAAATGAGCATTTAAACTAACTATTGGTATGTAGCTATAGGGCCAATCGTATTCCAGAGGATGTAGAAATCTCTGAGCCAAAAATTGCAGAAGATTCAGACACAAGGCAGAGAGTCGACTTTTGAGTTCATATGTTTTTTCAACAGCCCAAAGCCATTAAAGTGTTATTTTGAAGAATTTGCTGATTAGAAAAACTTTTAGCAAGCAATTAGTACTTAGTGGAATATCACTTATTAGAAGAAAAATTACCATTTAAAATAATTAGACATGCTTTTGTCAAAGACTAGTCTTTAGAAAAGAGCCAGTTGATAAATAAAACCTACATCTGCCTGTTTTAATCACTGCACCAGCTGGTGAAAGGGGAAAATCTGTAACTTACTCTGTTTAAACTTGAAAAATATGGATTCTATACAAACGCTGCCTATCGTTACAATATTCTTGTGGGAGCAGCAAAATGCATAGAACTGGAGATTACTGTCATCGCTGCCCGTGCTGCCTAATTATCTTCTTGAGTTGCAGTGATTTAAGGATAGGGCTTTTTAGAGTTTCTACTAGTCTTCCGTGCTCCATTTTACACTGTATATTTAGGGTTTTTTATTTTTTTTAATTTTTTTTACAACATATCACCCATATTGGGGCTTTAGAAAGCTTTTATTCTACCAGGCTTAAACACTCACATTCCATACATTGCAGCTTTAACATGAAGATAATACAGAGGAGAAAACATTAATAGATGTGGTAATAAATCCCTAAAACTCTTTTCAATGCTGATCAGGGTTTGGAAAAGTCAGGTTTTTTGTTTGTTTTTTTATTAAGTTATTGTCACTGTTATGCTGTTATGTGGCAGCATTTTGGCAGACATTTAAGAACATGCTAATAAAGAAATAATATAGAAATATTAATGGAATCTGTTGATTCTAAGCTTTATATTTTAAAGGAAACTGGTATATCAAAATAAATTATTACCAATTTTCCAGTTCCATGGCATATTGTAACAATGTAATGCATCCAAATAGACTGAATGTATAAAGGTTTTATTAAGCATGAAGTCCAGAATGAAGTTTGAACCACAGTACCAAAAAGTAATGTACATGTCCCATGCACACTGGACAGAAAATGCTTTAGTTGTCATGTGATATAAGCCTGCAACTGACAGGAGACAGTGGGAATCTGCCGTACACTCAACAAATTTGACATAAATGTATAATAAATAAATAAATTGAATAGAATTGATTCCCAAAAGGTGTTACACCAGTGTTCTGTAAGCTAAACACGTTCTGAGCCTTAGGACTGAAATACATCCTATGATCTATCACTCTTTGGCCTTGTCCACTGTATGTCACATGCAGTGCTGATGAGAAGTTTTTAGGCCCTTTCAAGTCTTCCACATTTTGTTTTGTGCCACACTTATCTTAAAAAGTTTTCAAATCCTTTTCCTCCCTCAGCATTCTGCACATAATATTCTGCAATGACAAAGTAACAACCGTTGTTTCAAGTGATTAAAATCTCCAATTTAGATCAGTATTCCGACACATCGCTTAGTACCTGGTCAAAGAATCTTTGGCAGAAATGACAGCCTCAAGTCTACTTGTGAATGACACCACAAGCTTGGCATGGTTTTCTTTTGGAGGTTTCTCCTATTCTTCTTGGCAGGATTGCTCAAACTCATCCAGGTTGGAGGGGCAGCATCAGTACACAGTTATTTTCAGAAATGCTCTGCTGGGTTCGGGTGCCGACTCTGGCAGGGCCACTCCTATACTTTACAGAGTTGAAAGTCTGAAGCCACTCCTATGTTTTTGTTGGTGGTATGCTTTGACTCGTTGTCTTGTTGGAATGTAAATTGCCACACCAGCCTGAGATCCTGAGCACTCTGGAAAACATTTTCACTCAGGACAGGTATTTATTTTTTATTCCATTTTTCTCTCTATTCTGACTAAGTTTCCAGTTGTATAACATAAGATGATACATGGTGCCTGATTTCCTGATTCCAAATAGTTCAATCTTTGTGTCATCAGACCCGAGGATTTAGTTTCTCATGCTTTGAGAGTCATTCAGGTTCTTTTGGCCAACTTCCAATGCTCTGTCATGTGCATTTTAGTGACAAATGGCTTCTGTCTGGCCACTCTACCATAGAGGTCTGATTGGTGGAGTGCTGCAGTGATGACTGTCCTTTTTTTAGGTCTCTCCCATCTCCACATCTGAACTCAGGGTTCTTGGTTATATCTCTGATGAAGAACCTTCATGCCGATTACTCGTTTGTCTGGGCAGGCAGATCTGGGAGGACTGTTGGTTGTCTCTTCCATTTGAGAATGATGGAGGCTACAATGTTCTTGGGCACTTTTGATGTTAAGGAAGTTTTCTTACAGTATATCTTCCCCCAGTTCTGTGTCTTGACACAATGCTATCTTGCATGTAATTCTCCCGACCTCATGGCTTTGTTTTTACTTTGACAGCATTTACAGTGAGACCTTATATACACAGGTGTGTGCATTTCTTAAGTGTGTCTAATTAAGTCACTGGGGCACCATTGGACTCCATTTAGGTTGTAGAAGCATCTTAAGGACCATGATAAAGGTAGGATGGATACTTTTTAAAATGCAATATTTCAGTCTTTATTTCGCCTATCCCAGGAGACTTAAAGGTCCTACACATCCCATTTTTCATTAAATGTTAATATGATCTTTAGGGTCCTAATGAAAAGTTTGTATTATACGTTAATAAAAAATTTAAAAGGATTGTGTAAAAAAAACACTACTTTTACCTGGTAAAAACTGTTCTCAGCAACCTGTTTCAGTACATGCTAATTTAAATATTCATGACCTCTGCTGAGCCCGCCGCCTTCCCCCCACAAAGCCCCCCCCCCCCCAGTTCTGTGGGGCGTGTCTTTACAACACACGTGGGGTATAGCTACGGGAGTGTAGTCCAGTGCGGGCAATGCTTTGGACTGCATTACCCACAAAGCATTGCCCACAACGCAGTGCTTTGTGGGTAATGCAGTCCAAACTGGAAAACGCTGTAATATAGAGCCTGAGCCTGTTTTCTTAAGTCGTTTTTGGTTTGATTTAAGTATGGAACCTACGCGGAAGTTTGTAATATCGCCTGACAACGCAGAAATTAAAAGAATGGACATGCATCGACTCGATTTGTCTTTCTCATCACTTCATGGGAATGAATTAACGGGCTGTTGCGCTGCCGCGAGCAACAATAACATAAAGCGGAGAAACTTACTGAGAGAGATACGGACGCGATGTGTTTACTGATGTGTTTACATGACTTCTTAATCTTCGACAGACATCGTTATAAACCATCTAACGTAACAAAGGTAAGCATAATATAGTTTTCCGACTACGTACACAGTTTGCAACTAGACAATCACCTCAGTGCATTGTTTATTATAAACGGCCGATTAGGGATTATATAGAGACGGATGTACATAGAGAAGAAGCCATAACCATGTTCTATGAGAGTATAAGTTAACTTACACTCCGCATTCATCGTGATTATTAGAAAAGGCGATCTGCAAAGAGTCATAGTAAAATAAATTACACTCACCGAGCCTGGTGAAGATGAAGCAGGAACACGAAGCGTTAGTACAGATCCATTTTTTAGGAGCAGCTTCCTAGTAAAACCAGCTTTATATTGACCCGCGTTTATAAAGCAGTCTGGTGAAAAATGATTATCGCAAACATGAACGCATTTAGGTAGATCAGCGGGGACGTTAGCTTTAAAAACTAAATTCAGCCACTGCGTCCTCAGTGGCTCAGATACCTAACCCTAGGTAGGTACCCTAGGTCACTAACCCTAGGTAGTGAATGACAACTGCTGTGTTCGCTATTACACCCAACAACTGTACACAACACTCGCTTAGGCGCCATTTTGCTCCAGCGGCGAAAAACATTGGCCGACAGCTTCTTCTCACTCGGGGCGGGTCTTTGCTAAAACACCAGTGTCAATCAACTAGTGTAGGAACGCCCACTTGTGGTGTGGCGTCACATCGACAGGCATTTGCGATTGGCCTGCTTTCAGAAGGGGCATGTTATTGTAATAAATGAAAAGAAAACCACTGGGCGGCTCTTTATCATCGTAGAGTGGTTGTGTACGCACTCTCCTAACACACAGTTCAGTCCAAACAGCTTAAAAAAGTGCATGTAGGCCTGTATGACCCCTTTAAGGTACGAGGCAGGCTACCCCCTGGACATTGTGCCAATCTATCACAGGGCACACTCACAATTACACACAACAGACAATTTGGAAACGCCAATTAGCCTAATCTGCAGGTCTTTGGGAGGAAACCTAACAAGCATGGGGAAAACAGGCAAACTCAATGCACACAGGGACAGGATTCGAACCCGGACCTTGCATGCTTATGGCGACAGTGCTAACCACTACACCACCGTCGCTCCATTTGCTGTGGCTCTTAAATGTTTGCAGATTAACTGTTTTTTTGATTTTTTATATAAATATCATTAATAAATAAATTGCTTAATTTAAAAACCTTCTCTCTTAGACATGTACAGGTCAAACAGAGTGATTCCTAGCATTGCCTCTGCGGTGCACTGAGACTAATCAAAAATTCCCCAAAGAGTGTTGATTCCTACAACATGTATTTACTCCATAATCGTTTGTCTTAAGTCTAATTAAGAGTGCTGGAGGGTACTTTCTTTGCTTCACGTGTTGAGCAGCTTGTCAGCTTTTGCATATGTATGATTCATGTGCAGCTGCTACAGACACATCCTACACACAACTTATCCTGCATTCCTTTAAAATAAACTGTAAATAATAATAAAAAAAAAAGCTAAAGTTTCCAGTTGTATTTGCCACTGGGGAACTTTTACTTTGTGGAGGCTATCATTTGAGGGGGTTGGAACACAAGGAATATATTTAAGTTCTTGCTGCAGTGCCAAGTTAGTTGAGTGACCTTTGTTTCGGACATAACACAAGGTAGTAATTAACCAGCTAAATATAGCTCTGTTAATTTACATCTATTTAAAACAGTGACTTCCAAATAAGCCACCACTTTCCTCTAAGCAGAGACATGTTTCTGTCTATAGTACTGTATAAAGGAAACAGACTGTACTAATCACCTAAGTAAATTTGCTGTAATTTCACTACATTGTGCATTGTGTTTAGTAGTTGCGTGGTCTATCCTCTTAGTCATAAATAGACACCAGATAGGCGTGTTGATAACAGCACTGGCATGTAGAGCAGAATGTACTTGGCTTCATTGCCACTCCTAAGTAGGAGAATTTCATCTTTGCCAGAACATTTAGTCCCATTTTTAACAACACACAGCATACTGGACTATGAAACCACTTATCTTAGAAGAGCCCCCTTATGGGGAAGAGTTGTTCTTCTCTGAAAAATGAACATATTACACACACACACACACATGAATACACTGGCTCCTATTTTTTAAAAAGTGTGTTAGGAACAAACAACAAAAATATTGCAAATATTTTGAATGGGAAATTAACTAATAATAAATGCATATAGGGCAGCACAATGGCTTAGTGGTTAGTACTGTCACCTTGCACCTCTAGGGACCGTTTATTAACGGTCAGCAGATAGTTAGTTAATGTATTGAATAGTGATTGACGTGGAGGCCAGCTAAATATGAGAGAGAATCCAGTAATTTCTTTGCTAAAATACCCCTTTGCAAGGCGATCAGATGAAGAAAGAAAAAAAAGTTAAAGAGCTTGGACCAGATCGACCTGATCTTCTAATTAAGCAGCAGTCAAGTGATCACTTTTCCAGCACTTCTTATGGCTATTTATAGTACAGGTGATTATTAAAAGTTAAATTTTTATTTTGTTTCTGCCCCCCCCCCCCCCAAAAAAAAAACATTTTGCACCAGCTGCCACTGGTTTGGACACTCCTCCAGCTTGAAATTGACTGGTAGTTTTCGTTAGACAGGACTGGTCATTAAGCAAACAGTTACATAGCATAATAAATTCTCTAACTCTTACTTACAACAACCATGAAATTCTCTAAGCAGCTGTTTAGGGAGCTGAAAATGAAGCTAATTGATAGCCTACAAAGTATAAAAGGCAATAAAAAGGCATCAAAGCATTTCCAACTCAATTCCATCCCATTAAAAGTGATTAAGGTGCACAGTGGAAGTCAAGGCAAGATCTGAATGGCTACAGACATTTTCAGTTACAGGTGGCCGTAGAAACGCAAAAGAACCCCCCAATAAGGACCTGTAGGGTCAATTAGCTGACACAGGTATTGTGACCCATCAATTTTAAGGTTTGGATGTTGTTCCTTCTGAAATGCTTGTTCTTCTTACCATAGTTGTGCAGTGGAAAGTGCTCAGATGAGCTGTCAGGCCAGCCCAGACCAGTCTGGTCATTCAGATGTGATCTCGCAAATGGATTTTGTTTCCTGCAGAGCCTCCACTTCCAGAGAATGTGTAGAAGCCCAGGGGAATAGGCCTTTTCAGGGGTATCGAGCCGGCCAATTTGGTGCTGGTCCATGTGCTGCAGGTGGGTTCACAGGGGTTGACCTTCCTCCCTCTCGTTAGTGCTCTCGTTGGTGTTGGCTGAAGCTCTTGGTTTGTGTTCATGTGATTCAGTTCTGTGATTCAGTTCTGTTTTAGCATGGTTCTGCATCCCCCTAAATGGCTACAGAGGGCGTTCAAGTCAAAACAGGACTTGTGATAAAACTGATTGACATTTACAGAAGACTTTGTAAGTACTTTAATGAGCCCTGCAGTAAAACATTTGGATGGTTCCAAAGACGGTTCTACTGCCTTATTTACTGACGGGGATGTGAGGTGTGTCCAATGTTTTGTTTGTTTGTTGTTTTGTTTATTTTAATACCTTTGTTTTACAATGAATTTATTTTGCATGTTTGGAAGGAAAAACAGGGGTTATGAAGCACCTGTCTATTTTGCAGTGTTGCCTTACAAAATATGATTTGAATGCGCCCAAGACAACCTTACCTGTGACCTCATCACTGTGATATATACCAAATAACACCTCACCATAAGCCAGAGGCATTTTGTAAACAAGTGCTTAGGATTGCATAATTAATGATCCCAAAAAATTTCTAATCACAAACATTAAATGTATATTTAGGGATAAGGAAACAGCATTTAATGAAAAGGTCACCTTGACAACTGTTAAAGAAGGAGGTGAATCTATAGTATAATTTAGGCTTGTCTGGCAGCCAGTAAAACAGGAAATATTCCACATATTGATAAAAGGAATGATTTTAATTAAAATTCTCGATTTCTTGAAGTTAATGTGACACAGATAGTCATGAAACTGAAGCTATAAAAGGAGGCACAGCCACAAAAGACAATAATCCAAAATGTTCCTAAAAAATCCACCATGACCTACTTCAAGAAATGCACAATAGAGCTTGAAGATGGCCCTTAATATACAGCCCCAAAATACACATTCATATTTATGTTATATTATTATTTAATAGGAAAAAAACTGTGCATTCATTTGTGTTTACAAAAACTGCAGCAACATGGTTAAACAGAGAACCTGGTTAAATAGAGCATGGATGGCTTTAGCTTTAATAATTGCATAATTCTGCATATAAAGAGATTTTTACATCGCTTGTCAGTCATGCATTTATAGCTAGCAACCCCTTTATCTTGGGCAGGGTTGTGGTGGATTCACAGTTTGAGCTGAGAACACTGGGTGTGAGACAGGGACAGGTGTCACACATATACCTAATTGAATAATAATGAAAAGAATGTGCAATATTTATCATTCTCACATTCTCACTCATATCGCTTATCCTGTACAGTGTCACAGGAGGCCTGGAGCCTATCCAAGGGGACACGGGGCACAAAGTCGGGTACACTGGACTGCATCGAGTGGCACAAGCATGCACACACCCACACACTCACTCACACACAACGGGCAATTTGGAAACAGATTAGCCTAATTTGCATGTTTTTGGACTGTGGGAAGAAACTAGAGCACCCAAAGGAAACACCACGAAGCACAAATATTCACCCCTTATTCTGGAGATATACAGTAGTGATAGCAAGAATCTCAGATGGACAGACAGACAGAAGAAAACATAATGATTTAAATAGAATGAAATTATTTAAAGCAGTAGTGTTTTACATGTAAATCATTTGCGTTCTAGCTGTGTGTTAAGAAATTGTCTTCCAAATTAGTCGAATGTTAATAGCCAGCAGGTCAACTATTCCGAATAAAACCTGTAGGTTCTCATGAGCAGCTGAAACTTCTTGTGAAGCCTCTAGTGGAACCAAAAGTAAAAACACTACAAGAACCTATTATTATTATTATTATTATTATTATTTATATATATTTTTAAGGAAATTAGCCCTTCCCAAGAGCATCTACAGTACAGTGCATCAATTTTATCAGCCATCATTGTAACTACAATTACACTGTGTATATATTAGTATGGGTATACTGTATATGCCTGCTTGCATGGTTGCAAAATGGGGGCATACAAGCAAGAGCACCTGATACGTTGTGTAAAATATAGAAGTGGATCATTGATATTTTGTGGGTGGCGGTTTAAAGGCTCTTGTGAAGATTGATGGCGTCATGAACTCTGCCAGCTACCAAGATATTTCTGCCCCAGACCTGGTTGTTTCTTCTAGAATTGAAATACTTTTCATAGAGAGAGCTTTAACAAGATGACGAGTCAGATATACTTTTAGATAAAGAAAGAAAGGTTAAAAAAAATGGCAAAAGTCATCATTTTTAAATCCCAGTCTCCATAACTGTACTGAAAACCTGCAGCGTTCTGAATCAAGGAGACAAAAGAAGAAAAAACCACAAGAGCATAAACGTGAGAATATAATTGAGTTTAAAATATTCTGCAATGAGGAGTGGAACTAAATGCTTTGCACAACATACAGTACTGAGTCTTACATCGAGTCTCCAACCATGTAAATATTACAACACATAATGCTATTACTTTCCTCACTGTAGTTTTTACAGATCATTAATTTATTTGGATTTTGCTTTTATGGGAAAACATATTTGGAGTATTTGTGAATTATTTTTATGCAGTAATGCTGGAACCTCCTGTGCATAGAGTTTGCATGTTCTCCCCGTGGTTGGTGGGTTTCCTCCGGGTACTCCAGTTTCCTCCCACAGTCCAAAGATGTGTAGATCAGGCTAATTGGAGTTCCCAAATTTCCTGTATGTGTAAATGAGTGTAAGTGTGTGTGCCCTGTGATGGATTGGCCTCGCCTTGGGCCGTAAGTTTCCTGTGTTAGGTTCCAGGCCCCCTGTGACCCTGTATACAGGGTAAAGCAGTTTAGACGATGAGTAAGTGAGTGAGTAATGCTGGACTTAAATGTTAAATGCTTTATAGTTTGGACATTGGGTCATTGGTTTTACCATAACCATCTGCTGTGATTGGCCGTCATGAATAAGCCAAAATGTTTTAGGGTGAAAAAAGATACAAGAGTGCATTTTACATTTGAAGGGTAAAATAAAAGATGGAACACCTTACCTTCTCGAAGTCCTAGCAGGCCTGCACAAACAAGAGCTGTGATCCTGAAAGTGCACCATCGGAGACATGGTGTAAGCGTGTTTCTCTTGGTTTGTACAAGAGTATTTGCAGTTATATGTGTATGTGAATTTGTATGTGAATTCTAAGGTGATTTATAGTGTAATATCAGTCTAGCTTGTGGCTAATGAGGTGCATTTGTGGAGTTATGTGTTTTTTACATTTGCATTTTAGACTCTGTTAAATTTGGCAAGGACGAATGGATTGATGCATTTGCAGCTCATTCTGGTGAATGTTTTGACAGGCAGGGGTCTATTTATTCTCGGATTCATTTTAGCTAGTGTAGTCGTAGACGCTGTGTATTTTAAACTCAAATCAGGCAAGAAATCAGTCTGTATCCTACTCATTGCCTTTGTAATTTTTTAATCTACATAAAACTTTGAAACACTCGACATGAACTTCCCTCGAGTTCTCGATCTGCTACTGAAACTGATGTGCATTTGCATTTGTTTCTGTATTCAACAATTATATAAATTAATAAAACATTTTTGGAGCAAAGAGCATTTTAAACAAGAAAGTATTTCATTTAAAATAAAATAAGCAGCAGCATGACGCATATAATCATGCAAATACAGTCTTAATGTACACATCAACATCAGTATGTGACAGAAAGTGTGATTTGTGTTTCTTTAATTGTGGTCTGGGTGCTAGTTTCAGGCAGGCTAATCCAAGTAGTTAAAAAAACAACAACTGCTGATTAAGAGGTGCCGTGCAGGGCTTAAATCAAACTTCACTCGTGCACACACACATGAAACACTTGCATACACATATATGAAACAGTCACACATACATATATACGACTAACTGCTCAAACAACTACATATGAAATGCACCCACACACACCTATGAGACGCGCACACACACACATACACAAGCACACAAACTCTCTGTGCACACACACCTATGAGATGTGCGCACACACACACACACACGAATTGGATCTTTTACTCAACCCACCAGGCAACTGTTGTGCAATCCTGTAAGAACAAAATCCCAGTGTGAATGTATGTAGTTTTGTGAAATTCTGCAGCAGAAGGATACATGACAGCTTGAGTGTGTTCATGAGGTTCATCTGGAGAAATAAACAAACTGTCTGTCTGTCTGCTGTAGGAGAGTTGATTGTAACTTGGTGTTTAACCATTGAGAACTACATGTTCATACAAAAGAATGACAGACTGAGCAATGTAAAAAAAAAAAAGACAAACGAGACATTCTGCTTCATTATTTAACAGTGGCAGTAAAACAACAAGAACACAACAACTCATTGTTTGTCCCTTCAGTTTCGTTCCATCTTCAGAAACCAAACATTGTATTCCCCGTTTTTGTCTATGCTGACAAGCCGAGCAAAACCATTTGCTCATGTGTATCACACTGGCGTGCCTTACAATGCAGCAGATGTTGAATTGCTTTGCTTTACACACACAGTACTGTGCAAAAGTCTTGAGCCACTCGGCATTTCTTTATATTTTGCTTCCTAAGAGCCAGACTTCATTATATATATATTTTTTTAATGTATTCTTGAGAAATAGTTCTCCGTGCTTCCTAAAGAACTTTTTTTGGCTTTTATTTTCAGTCCAGTCGCTGTACCTGATCAGTTTCAGAAAAATGTCTTTTGTTTATTAAGCCACACAGTGACCTATGAATCATTTAAGCATAAAAACCATCTAACTTAAGGCATAAAGCAGTGAGTAACAGGTGCAAACAAGGCTAGATGATCAGGCCGGTGATTCGTTAACTCGTGATGCTGAATGCTGAGTCGATGGAACAGAAGAGAGGGGGAATGAGGTTGCTGCTGAGGTTGTTACGTGCCAGTTTTGGCACATTAAAGCGTGTTTCAAGAAAAAAAAATGTTCCCATTAGTTAGATTTTTTAAAAGAAATTTAATTTATGTTAATATGAGGGAATAAGAGGTGGCTCAAGACGTCTGCACCGTACTGTATGTCTTGATATACACACTGACCCCTTTATTCGGAGCACATGCTCAATTGTTTATGAATTGTCCAATCATTTAGCCGTTAATTTTAATGATGGTAATTTTAATGTTTCAAAACGAATCTTACAATTGCGAACTATTAAGAATTTGGTGATGTTATACCAATTCCTGAAGAATGAATACGTACTGTTACTACAGTCCTCATACCATCCCGTTAACGGATAGATGCCAGCCTGTGGACACTGGAGGAATGTTTTACACAGATGTTTTAGATTAAAAGATTTCTATTTTGCACTGGACTTTAACATGTAAAGATACTTCAATTGTGTTTAATCTTCACTATTTTCCTTTAATTTTGTCATTACTTCAATCTACATTTAATACAAGGATTTTCGGAGGCTTAAGAATCAATAACGACTTGAGCTCTCCAGAGGTCATAATGAATTCGCTTTGTTGTTGATTAAAGAGCAAATTATATAAATGTAAAAATGTATTAGATTACTATAACTTAGCTCTGCACATTTATCATTTCATTTGACTTGACCTTTTATTTTTTGCAACACCAATTTCTAGCTTTGTTTTGTGTTGACTGATTTACATTGCTTTGTGTTTCTAATCATTGTCCTCCTTGCTTTAACTAATACACTACTGTACATTCACACTAATGCATTTAGGTGATACATTTTCACACACTTATGTCCAAACAGGTGTTAATTTGATGCGTCACACTGCAAAACTTTTAAATTAATTTCAACATACAGTATCTGTCAAAAGTTTGGGTCCCAGTTTGGATTTATTTTCTACATTCTAGAACAATACTGTATTTTTTCAAAATCTATGAAATAACACATGGAATTAGGCCATTAGGTAAAAACAACAATGACAACTACAACAGTGTATATATGTATTGTGTATAATAACTGTATTGTTAAGTGGATGTGCAAAACCCAGCAAACTTGAAGACCATCTCAGGAAATGCAAGTCCAAAACTTATCTCTGTTGCAAAGGAGAAGGACATTTAGAGTTACTAGCCTCAGAAATCACCAATTAACAATGTAGCATTAAATAAAATTCTGAAAACACTATGGAAATACAAGTCGCATCCAAAATTTTGACTGGTAATGTGTTATGTACTGTATGGCACCACCAAGTATGTTGTTAAGTGTGGGAGCCCCAACGAAGGACTTAGAGGTGAGCGTTGGTAGGTGGGGTGTTTACTTTGGCTGAGGATGATTAGCTTGCATGAGCACAACGCAGCGCAAGGTAAGGGTGCTTATACACCGTTCCAATTAACTCTCTTCTGTTCAGACAGTGGTATGTGTTTTTATGAAAAGAGGTGCGGCTACTGTATGTCTGCGCGTGCCACCTCATTTTTGATTATTTTCCCATCTCTTTAGGTCTCTCTTTTTATTTTCACTTTTCTTTATCTTTTCTTTAATTTTTCCCCTATACCAGAGCAATGCTCTAATACCTGGTGCTATCTAATGTTCGCACATAGTGTGCTGGTTTCTGGGGGTTTAAATTACCTGCCGGACAGGTGTAGCGCGTCTCCTCTGATTGGCAACATGGCAGGGTTGCCTAGCAACCATGCTGCTCTGCTTGTCTATAAATCTGGCTAATGTCTGCTTTTGCGCAAGTGGTCGTGTTACAGTAATGTATAAAAGTTTGATTTCGGGCTTGCTTAAATGTTATAACATTATATAGCACATTTTTATTTGCCTCATCCATGGTTTCCAGATTGTACATGTACATGTCCCAAAATGATATACACCTATTCTTGTATGCTTCAATGTTTAACCAAGGACAGCCCCCTCACCCCATCTCTAAACTGATTTTACTAATTCATGCTTTACTAAAGTCCTTGTATTCTTTGTACCCAGGTGCCTGGTGATGAGTGGAGTGGTTACCCGGGAATCAAGAAGGACGAGGAGATCCCGTGTCGGCGGATGCGCAGCAGCAGTTACGTGAAAGCCATGGGGGATGATGAGAGTGGTGACTCAGACACCAGTCCCAAAGCGTCGCCTCAAAAATCTGTTCGTCCAGATGCCCTCGTTCTCAAATCTGCCATCCACAGACCTCATATAGACAGCCAAAGGTAGGACTGACAGAGAGGTTTCTTAGTACTTTTTGACAAGGTCAGATGAAGCAGACAGAGTCTTATGATTTAATTCATGCCTTTATGCCAAAATGAATAGCCTCGCTGTGGCGTCAGACGGACGGTATGGTTTGACCGGGTTGTTTTTTTATGCTTGTTTGTTGTTGTTTTTTTTCGTGAAAGATAAGGGTAGACATGAGGTGTGACAGAGTAGCCTGAGGTGCCATGTTTGAGTAGCGGTTACTATCACTTCTATCTGCGCTGAGAGATGTTTCTGATAGCAGCCTAGCAGGTGAGGCATCCTAAATGTGATGGTGAAATGTAGTCTGTGAAATTTATACTGCACATTTAAATCCATGGGTTTTTATTATTATATCATAAGTAGGCTATAATATAGTAGATGCGTATATGTTATTAGATTTGTGCCAGGATGTTCAAAAGTGTTGATGTGTTGTTTCTTGTTGCATTTCAAATGTTTGAGTTTACATTTGTTTCAGAGACACCTGCACTGGGATTAAAATGGTGCAGTAATGGACGGTTTGTTTCTTACAGCAAGCAGGCAGACTTTTTTTTTTTGCTTTAGTGTATTAACAATTATAAAGCTTATTGCAGCCACCAGTAATTCATCTGTGTTTGCATGCATGACAAATTAGTAAGCAAAATTATCACTCAGGCATGAAATATACAAAGTTTGATGGGATCATTTAACGCAAGTACAGTATAAAGGTTTTTGTGTTCAGAGACCAGAATATTTATACCATGAATATTTATGCCTATTAACAGTTTAGCTTCGATGCCTGTAGATGGTGAAATCCCTCAAAATGTGTGAAATTTAGTCTGTCGAAGGTTTACATAATGGTGCTGCTGACTGGAATGGATCATTATCTCTGACCTTGCTGCATGTGTTGGGTGGAGATATTTTTATGAAAGGTTGCAGTCTGCCGGGTATTGAAGCCTAGCTTGTAATTTGTCAGCAATGACTCATCTGAATATTCAGTAGATCGGAAATGACACGAAGCAAGCTGAGAACAATCAAGCTTCTCTGCGTTTTAATAAAGATTAATAAAAGAATTTAACAAAAAAAAAAGAAAAAAAAGTTGCGATCTCAACAAGGAAGCTTGATTGAAATGTATTTACGATTTTGATTGCTGTAGTACTATGTAAGAAATGCCAAATATTACATTTAACCTGAATTATATTGTGTTTTTCCATAGTGCGATTGTTAATATATAAATGATAACCTAAACAAAGTTAATAGATAGCTATTTAGCCTTTTAAAAGTGTTTTAAATCTCTCTGATGCATCATGAAAAGACAATGTAGCCTGCTATTACAGATGGAGAGAATGTGCTACACAGTCTGGGTCTGACAGCCTGAGTAGTTTTACAAGTGAATCACTGCTCAGTACCAAAAATAATTCAGTCCAAGCTTTCTAAGATGATGCAGTATAGTCTAATTAGCACCGAAATGGTCAAACATGCATAATTCATTTCTCTCACTGTTAAACAGAAGTCAGCTAACAGTTATATTGTGATTTGAATGGCTACTGAAAATCTGTAACAATTTATTGTTAACTTTTGTCTAAATTTAGGAGTTGTTAAGTACATGTTGTTGAAAGATGTTAGCGATTGCAGTTTCACGAAGTCAGCAAATGCAGCAAAAATTATTATAAATGTTGTTAGAGATCAGATTGAACTTAGTGGAACATTCTGCGTTTTATTCCTAAGAATCTTTCGTTTTTTTATTTAGCAGGGTTAGGTAGCTTTTTTCTTTTCAAGGTATATTGTCATATAAACACAGTACGCATTCGCCAAAACATGGTATTAGTGCTAAAAAGTCTCACCTGGAAAAAAAACTACATTATTAGATAGGATCATATAACACCATTTCTTTTCAGAATACTTAATGTTCCTTATCTCTTGATCCATGCTTAAGTTTTTGTAAATATGCATACTCATTTATCTTTTTATAAGATAACAAGAAACAGATTTGCTGAATACAATTTCATGCCCTTTTATGTAGTATCCATAACTTTTTTGAATTCAAATCTTTCAACGATCTTAAATGTCATTCAGATGAAACTTGAATAATTTAGATTTCACATAAGAAGACATAAACCCAAAACAGTTTGTTATTCTAAAATGCAAAATTGTTAAGATATTGCAACATTAATTTGACTATTAATTTGATTTCACTACAGATTTTTTTGTTTTTTGAGCTCTTACTAGAAACCAGAATGCTTTATTTTAAGCAATGATGTTTACAGGTTATATGGTTCTAGAAGCTTACACAAATTTTTATTTCCATAATATGGATAATTCGCATGGTTAATTATTATTAATTGATTAAAAATGGTGGATGCTGTGTCCCTGCATTAGTTTTTATGGCCAAGATTATGAAATCTTACAAATAGACAGATTTAAGCTGAGTTAAGTGAATGGATACATTTCTTGAAATTTCAGAACTTTTTACACTAATTTACAAGACATCAGGTTGGTGAAAAATAGTATCATACCCTGCAGTTGCCTGCTTGTTCCCTTCATTTAGCCAAGGCTACCACTTGCAAACAACAAGAGATATGCGTCCCCATCCCGGTGTGTCTCTGGATCCAGCGGCCTCCTACCATCCTCCCCAATATCGCTCTCGCAACCAGAGCTACATGCGCGCGGTCAGCACCCTCAGTCAGGCAAGCTGCCTCAGCCAGGTGAGTGTAAGCAGGCTTTCATACACACACACACACACACACATGTTTAACATTGATTTGGTTTGGATTTATTATTAGAGAATCATACTCAGCAGTGTGTTTAAACCTGATATATATGGTTTGTTAGTAATATTTAGAGGGCAACAGGATTTTACATATACAGTGAGGTCAATAAGTATTTGATCACCCTGTGATTTTGCAAGTTCTCCTACTTAAAAATCATGAAGGGGTCTACAATTTTCAGCATAGGTGCATTTCCACTGTGAGAGACAGAATCTAAAAAGAAAAAATCAGAAATCATGTTGTATGATTTTTAAACAATTAATTTGTGAATTACTGTGTCAAATAAGTATTTGATCACTTGCTTATCAGTCAGATTTCTGACCCTCAAAGATCTGTTATTTTCCTTTTAAATAGTCCAGCTACACTCTGCTCATGATTCTAAATTAGTAGCACCTGTTTGAGGTCGTTAACTTTCTAAAGACACCCGTGCACCCCACAATCAGCCTAAGTCTAAGTAGATACATGGGGTATCAATGATGCTAAGAATGGTGAAGAATCAGCCCAGAACTACACGGGAGGAGCTGGTCATTGCCGTGAAGAGAGCTGGGACCATCGTTTCCAAGGCTACTATCAGTAATACACTAAGACGCCATGTTTTAAAATCTTGCATCACACAGAAGGTTCCCCTGCTTAAGTCAGCCCATGTCCAGGCCCATCTGAAGTTTGCCAGGGATCATCGGGATGATTCAGAGGAGTCATGGGAGAAAGTCCTGTGGTCAGATGAGACCGAAGTAGAACTTTTTGGTCTTAACTCCATTCGCCGTGTTTGGAGGAAAAAGAATAATGATTATCATCCCAATAATACCATACCTACAGTGAAGCATGGGGCTGGAAGCATCATGCTCTGGGGGTGTTTTTCTGCACAGGGAACATGATGACTGCACTGTATTAAGGAGAGGATGAACGGGGCCATGTATTGTGACATATTGGGTAAAAACCTCCTTCCCTCAGTCAGAGCATTAAAGATGGTTCGTGGCTGGGTCTTCCAACATGACAATGACCCAAAGCACACTGCTAGAAAAACCAAGGAGTGGCTCCGTAAGAAGCATATAGACTATTTAAAAGCAAAATAACTGGTCTTTGAGGGTCAGAAATCTGGCTGATAAGCTAGTGATCAAATACTTATTTGACACAGTAATTCACAAATAAATTGTTTAAAAAATCATACAATGTGATTTCTGGATTTTTCTTTTTAGATTCTGTCTCTCGCAGTGGAAATGCACCTATGCTGAAAATTGTAGACCCCTCCATGATTTCTAAGTAAGAGAACTTGCAAAATTCGTTAAAAAAAGTTGTCTCACTCCTTTAGTGTTTGTTGCCTTATTTGATACTGATGCTGGATGTGTAGTTTTGGATGGTTTTCCCATGTTAATAGTTGGCTATGCTAAATGTGCTTTTGTAAGTATGCATGGTACCCTGTGATTCACTAGCGTTCTATCCAAAATGCATTTCAACCTCGAGCACAGTGTTCCTAGGCTAGGCTGCTGATATCCCACACCCAGGCTAAAGCTAAGGTCGCATGGACAAATGAAACAATTAATAAATCAGTCAGTCATGTTTTTGTTCTTTTGTTCATGCATAAATGAACATGCATAAGAATAAAAGAAGAATCTTCTTTGAACCACTATGAGATCTATTACAGCAGGCAGAACCGTTCTTTGCTAGCCTCTTGGAACTTTTGTTAACCTTTCTTATTCATCGTAACATTTTCTGCACTGGCACAGACACACAGCAATCCTATGTTTTAAAAATTGACAACTCAAGCTAGCTTTAAGTGTGGTGATCATTTTGTAAGCATGCAATTGGATTAAAAAAATTATTTCAGGACTTTTGCTCCGTTTATCAAGGCTTTTTGAACTCAAAGTTAAGTTAAATATGAACTCACTTGCCATTTAAAAATGTCTATGAACACATGTTAATTTTTTCTGGATCATGATGACATTTGCATGCGAGTACTTAGACAGGCACCTTACAAGAGGGAGTAAGCAAGCAGCTTGTATGTGGTGATGAGCAAGATAAATTTAGTGTGGCTTGAGTCTTTCTCTGGATTTATAGACTGTGGATTGTTTCAGCAGTGTATCAGTATTACTGCTTTGGATGATTTTTAACAGATTCAGTTTTGTGAACCTAATGGATGAGCCGTGATGAAGTAGAGACCATCTGTTTAAATGCTGGAGTAAAATCAGGGCTTGTGTTATGACTGGGTCCTGATAATGTCAGGAATGTAATTTTTCAAGAAAAGCTTTGGCTGCTTGATGCTTGTATTTGGTGTCTAATCACTTCTTTTTTTTAAGCAGGGTTTTTATTACATGCATTCGACACACTACTGACTTTTGTTTAGTGTGCAAATATTGCTCCTGTACTTTCTTTCATTTTTTCATTCTCTATTTTAAAAGGATACCTGCTGAAAGGCTAAATTTGTCGCTCCCATTTTCCCTCCTGCTAACACTCCTTTGTATTCATTGTGCAAAGGGGAAGAATCAAAGTGAGAAAGAGAAAGGAAGAGGAAAAATTAAGGACTGCTATTCCTGTTTTTGTCTCTCAGGTGAGTGAGACTGAGGTCAATGGCCAGTATGAGTCAGTTTGCGAGTCCGTTTTTAGTGAAGTAGAGTCGCAGGCCATGGAGGCCTTGGACCTTCCTGGCGCTTTCCGCACTCGAAGCCACAGTTACCTGCGTGCAATTCAGGCTGGGTATTCCCAAGATGACGACTGCTTGCCTTCAATGACATCCTCCACTGTCACTTCAACTCTCAGATCCACAACAGGTAACCCACCCCTCGAATCCAAAAAAGAGAGAAAGGGGTTTCAGAGCACATATCCATCATACTGTCCGAACATCCTATGACATACCTACATATGTACAGTGGGGAACCCTTGTGCTTGAGAGATGCTGGGATGGGAATGTTCCTGGTCAAGTCCTGTCCATTTGTGCGTTTCTTAATTTGCTTTGATCTCTTTGTCCTTTAAGTGTTCAATCTCAGATGTCTGTGATTGTGTCTTTGCACGACCGATGCATTATCCAGTCCAGTCATAATGAGTTGGGAAGGGTAGTTCACACAGACTGACATGCTCACAAGGCAACATACTCTTCTAAACAAAGCATTCTTTCGTTTGTTTTGTTTGTTTTTCTTCTTCTGACATGACAGAAAAGTTTAGAGGAGAGGGTAGATAACCAGATCAGTCCTTATCAAAATACAGGTTCATGCATTTTATCTGATTAGTTATTTAAAGTTATTAGCTTTATTAACAATGGTGTAACCTGCAGCTTACCGGGATGAGATGCTTCATTTCAGGCCTCCGGTACTGGTTGCACAAAGTAATTCCAAAAATATTTTAGAACCTGAAGGCTGAGTCTGATCCACTAAGAAATGTATATCAAGCATATAAGTGGTTCAGGATATGTAGTCTTTTGGAATCATGGATAAACAATGATTTTTGTTGTAAAATGGCTATTAAAGGAAAATAACAACAGTGACACTCTAACTGCATGATTAATATGTGAAGCATGAATTTAAATCATAAAGACAATGTAGTGACTAATTAAAATACATCATTTTTACAGTAATTATTAAGGCATAAAGACCAAACAGTACAAAAACAGTTTAAAGGTTTTGTGCAACACGCGCATAAATTGTGTTCCTCCATGAATATGATCAATGATTCTTTGTGCAAACAGTGCCACTCCCTGAACACACACTCATTAATGGTGTATCTGTGTACATTCCAAGTATAGCTATGAACCCTATTGAAACACCCTTTGATTATTTCAATATTCACTGTCAAATATTGTTATCCAACTGGATGTTCTTCTCTGTAAATACAGGCCTTTTGATGCTCCTTGTTTTTGTTCAGTTTGTTTGTTAAGTCCAAATGAACTTTGTAGTGAATTATCTGTTTATTCTTTTTTGATGTGGGTTCCTCCCGCCATTTTTTTCCCCCGAATGGCATTTCTTTGATTGACCATTTTATAAAACTCAACTGGTTTAATTTGACCAAACCATCACAACCAACCAAGTTACTGCAGCAACTGAGGATTAAGGAGAGATCCCCAATCCCACGGTCATACCCTGCTGAAGCGCTTTCACCGTACAACGCTCCCTGTCGACTTTTAACATTTGTGGAATGGGTCACTTTTATCTGTTTTATTCTGGTATACAGCACATATAATTACACAAACGGTGTCCCTCTTGGCAGCAAATTGCGAAGGGAGCGTTTAAGATATTCAAATGCTTTGACAAGTGGTTTGTATCTAGATGTTAAAGTGTACAAGAGATCAAGATAATGTAATCTTACCTTTTCTTGTTTTTTTTATTTATTTATTTTTTTATATTGTCTGTAGTGCTTCATTATATGACCAGGTCCAATTAGTCCAAAAAGATCATAGAAATCATGAAACTCAGACTACTCTTGACATTCCAGGCCGATAACTTGTGTGCAGAATTAATTTAGGTAAATCTGTTATACTCTGGTATGTAATGTCCCAGTATTACATGGTCTCTTTGGCAGCAACAAGTGAGCATAAAGTTTTTTGGGTCCCTGAAAACAATTGAAAATATGACAGATATGGGTACATCTATAAAAGTAGTCAAATAGATAGGCTTCATCAACTGCCCACTTATAAGTAGTTTAAAATAATATCATAAAATTCTTGATCTTCCTATATTGTAATGCCCATAGTAGCACATTGTAGTTGTAAGCATAATTAGTTTGAGTTGAAAAGTTTGTATAAACCCTCAATTTAGAGGGAAGGAGACAAACAGAGCCTATCCTTTGGTCAGCCACACTACACAAGGAGATCCAGAGGAAAAAAGCAGAAGGAGGGCTTACTTGTCACAGGTATTTTACTGTCAACACGCATACATATATCTAAGTATATGTGTGTTTTTACACTGCCTTCTCGACTGATTAGGGACTAGCCTCATTATGGCTGCCATGTTTTAACACTAGATTAGAAAAAAAATTAATGATTGACCCAAAGCAGATTGATTCAAGCTCTATGAAAATCTCTAAACAACTGGCAAAACTTGTACTTGGGAATGGAAGTGGGAATTATGAGTTGTTCATTGCTTTCTTGGGCCCCTGATTTGGAGTTCACTAGTAATTTTATATGGGTTTAGTTTAATAGTGAAAGTATTTTGATTCATTAATATGCTGTAAAAATTGGATCTTTAAATTGCCATTGGCGCAAAATAGTTTTAAGTTCTTGAATTAAAACTGAAATATCAGTATAATGTTGGTGTGGACGTTTTCAGCTATGTAGGACAGTGGGATTGCAGCCTCTCCCTGGTGCAGCCCTTAAAGGCCTCTTTTCATGCTCTGTTTACACCCCCACATCTCCACATGGTCAAATCGCCTTTACTGTACATTGGAGGACCCAATATGTTCAATAGGGTTCATATCTATCACTTGGGCCACTTGTGATTGTTCGATTGCCTTTTCATCTTTTCTGTTGCACAAAAAACATAAACTCCTAAAATCTGATGACAGTGTCTAAAAGGATGTAAAACATATAGATACAAATATTGTGAAAATATAGATACAAGTATTTTGATTTTGGTAGAATGATCGTTATGATTATGAAAGTTGTGATGAGGAGGAGGAGGAGGAGGAGGAGGATGGCAAATGCCAAGGGAACCCTGCTGTCCCTTGGACTGATGAAAAGATGGAAAGACATTTGGAGGCTAATGCTTGACACGAGCGAGAAGGCAGTGTAAACACACAATACAAGGCATATGCTATGTGAGTAAAAACAGTCACGAACCAGTGTTTGCCAGTACCTTGGTTAAATAGTAATGTACAGACCATAACCAAAACCATTTTGCAACCAATGAAGATTGGAAGAGTTGAAGCTGGTAGTTTTCTGGTCTACACAGCACTGATCATGTCTGACCAGACCAAACATTTGCTTTGCCTCCACTGGGAACCAGCTAAACATAGACTCCTACTCTGAATGAAGCAAAAACATAAAAAATTGTACATTGACAGATTAAACGATCAAAGTGCAGCTTAATCCAAGTTAAATATTGCTACATGCTGTAAGAAATTTGATTTCATTTCATATAACTTTATTTCACCTTCAAATACTCTTACTCAAAAACAAGACCTCTTGACTCTAAACAACTTGATGTAGCTTATTAGTTTAAAAACATAAAACTAATAGAGACATGCATTTCGCTTCAGCATACTTTAATAACTTTAGTTACTGATTTGCAGCTTAAACAATTACAACTGATGGCAGAGGTGTCTGTGCAGGGTTTTTACTCACATACTGCAAGCATAGATACAGTCCCGTCTTAAGGTATTAGAACAGTTAGGCCAAAGACACATGGGATTCAGTTGGACGAATATGATATGATGAATCAAAATTTCAGCATTTATTTATTTATTTATTTATATTTTGATACTTTAACCACATTAGTACATGGCACCTTTTGTTAAAAAATATTGCAACGTGACTTGATAGGATTTTCTTGTTGCACAGAGTTACATAAGTCTTGTTGCATTAGTTGTTTATAATAATAAACCAACATAAAGACCTGTATAAGGGGGAAAACATTTCAATACTGATAAACGAGAGAAAATCTGTCTGTGGCATTGCATAAGCATTGGAGCTAGCAAATGCAGTAATTTGGAAAGTCCCTGAAACAACAGTCAGTGACACCACAAACAGCCCCCACAAGGCAGCAGAGATGGTATCACAATCCAACCTTTCAAGAAGAGTGAGAGTAGAACTATAGATTTTATACCAAAATATGCAAACCACTCATCGGTGTTCAGAATTGGAATGCCAGATTGGTTTTTTTCAAATGAATGCAGATTCACGAAGGTTCTGGAACCGAAAAAAACCTTTACCAAACTGAGAAAAAGGTCATAGTATGGAAAAAGAAATGACCGCTCATGATCCAAACATATGAGTTCATCAAGTAATGAGAGTAATGTCATGTGTCATGACTTGGGCCTGCAAAGCTGGCCAAGTCAATCACCAGACCTTAAGTCAATTGAGCATGTATTTCACAATGGAAGCAAAAACAGCCACCCACCCTAAAAAAGTGGTAAAAGTGTGGAAAAGAGCAACAGGAACCAAAATGCAACAGTTTAGGGTTGGGCCAGTGGGTCACTAGCTTGAGGCACCTATTTCAAGCACAGGATATGTAAAGGAAATATTAAGGGTACCATATTTAAATTGGGTTGGGTCTGCAACCAAAGGTGCCATGTTTTAAGTTAAAACATCACATCTTTTAATCTCAAAACCAAAAGTTTTTTCTTTTTTTTCAAAAACAAAATATGGCCTTGCCTTTTCAATACTCTGAGAGAGGACTGTATATGTAAAAATTGGGGATTACTCATCATGTTCAGGAAAAATCAGATTTTGGCACTTTTTGCTCAACTCCCCAACTGTTGAATCCTCTGAATGCTCTTCTATTTCCATATTTAAATTTGTCTTCCAGAAGGCTATGATGCGATGGAAGGCACATCTTTGTTAAATGAGGATATGATAGAAGATGATGATGGTGCTAGCTCCTCTGCTTACCAGGAGCTTGAGCGTTTTGAGAGAGAGAATGCAGCTCGGAGTCATCACAGCACAAGTTCTACTGTAACAGCCATTTCTGTGGCTCCAACTTCTTCTCCACCCATTTATCGTGTTCCTGCGCCAACACCCTCCATCCCTGAACCACATGTTCCTCAGGCCATTCAGGCTTTTAAAGAATCAGCCAATATGGTGGCAGCCTTTAACATGCAATGGAAGGAAGAGATAGCGGCCATGCGTTACGAGCTGGCTGAACTGCGCCGGGATGTGTGCAACGAGCTCAAGACCTTTAATAGCAACTTTTTTAACTTCACGCAGTGCTACAATATGTGGACCTTGTGCAGGGAGGCAGCGACTGGAAGCTCTACCCAATCAAGTGATCGAGTGTCAGTTGGTATCCAGACTGGTAATAACGGTCCAGTCCGACAAAACACTGTGGATGTCTCAGTCATGTGCCAACCAGAACCGGCACCGTTTAACATTTTTGAGGTGATGGACCCTCCAAGGATTGAGATCACTGAAGGAACACCTGAGGGCCCAACAACCTCTAACAGCCCAACAAGCCCTGCAAGCCCGGTAAGTCCCATCGATCTATCTGGTCAAAGACCACTAGGGGAGACCAAGATGGACACCAGCAGGAAGAAGAAAAGTCGTAGTCGACCAGAAGGACAGAGAAGCTCCAGTCTGGAACTCTGGTGCAGGAAGTACACTAGTGGGCCAATGTCATACCTGTCACTATCATTCTGATCATGCAAATCGTACAATTCAGTGAAACTCGGGAATTAATTCCACTCTAAACCAACCCTGCAAACAGGGGCAAGGTACTTTTAAAGTTTGCACACACTAAAAGCCAGAGTGCAGTCCTTGTCCCTTTGTTCTATGCAGAGATGATTGCTAGCTAGGCATTTTTTTACACTGAGATCAGAAGAAGATGCCACACTGGTTTATTTTAGGTTAGCTAAACCTTCACAGAATAATCTATTTTGCTGCATTTTTTTCTTCATACATGTATATGTCTCCACAGATTTGACCCAAGAATGTGGCAAGCAATGCAAGGAATGTCATCTCCATCCAACTGTCTTCGTAATGCTCCGTCATTAACCACTAAGCTTCTCAATTGACTAAAGTATACACATGCTGCCCTTCTGCAATGACATCCTCACGATGTGATCTAATCAAATACGAGTTTACTAAAACAGCTCATTTAGCCTATGAATATTCAATCAACACAGCAAATTTTAATTGCTCACAAATTGGAGTTGAATTGGAGAGGTTGTGTTTTAGCTAATATTGCTTTGTCAAGATAAACATCCTAAATGATGTCCATCAGAGTGCCATCAGGATAATTTTATTTTGTTTTTTGTACACTACAGCACTTTGCCCTTGTGGCGATGAAGTTACTGTGGAAGACCTTATCATAAATCATAAACAGTGTATGGTTGAAAGTTAATTGATATTCGAAAATCTACATAAATGCTTCCCTCACAGTAAGCCTTTTGCTGTAAACCTGAATATAAATGAAGATCAGAAAAATATGAAAGATAACAGTTAGTGTTGGAATTAAAATATATTAACATAGTGGGTAGATGACCTAATTTCTTACCCAGTTATTTCTGTTTACAATTTGATCATCTACCACTCATGTGTGGGTTATTCCAAATAAAGTGGGACCAATTTTTTTGCTTTTCTTTTACCAGACCATATGACGCAGTTTAAACTTATTTGTAATTGGAATTAACAATAGAAACTATTCCAGATGTCAGATTATATTTTGTATTTTAAGAGTATAATTTATTTAAAATGAAATATAGAGATGCCTATGAAAGTCATTTTGAACTTCCCAAGACATTTATGTCACTCGGCATAAATTGCACAGATATCCCTTATATGTTGTGCATACAAGGCCTATGTGCACGATCCCATATATATATATATCTACTGGAGTTATACTGTGAATCCTCTATGTAATATTTATATAATTCCATTAAAAAACATATTTATAGAATACAATAAACAGTAAATATATAAGAACTATGAGAAACATTCCTTAACATAAAATATATTTCTCTATTTTTTTTTTTTTTTTGCTGTTCTGTTTTATGTAATGCGTCTACAGTAAGACTTTAAAAGTGTATTATTTTGCTAAGGGAAAATCATATTCATGCCAAAGTAGTTATGGACAAGAAGGTTTTTAAGCTGTGTTTCACCAAAAGCAGCTTTGTTGACTGCAGACACTTCGCTAGCACATGATCTCATGGGGAACAGTAAATTGTCTGTCTTACAAGCATGTATGTTTTACAGTCCAACATTCAATGCGTTTTACTGTCTGTCTGTTGTTGTTTTTTTTTCCTTCTTGCTGTTAAGTGCAACAACATGTAGACTGTGAGTTAAGCATAGTGCACACCACACAATTTTACCAACAATTTCCCTGTCTGTGTGACATCTTACTGTAAGCTCCCGCTGTGACCACTCATGCAGTCGGTACCCAGTGATACGGTGATGTAATTTTTAACAACATTTTTAAGCAGGTACGACATTCTCGAGGTGAATCATGTAGCGTGTGAACGCCGCTGAGATAAAAAGCCAATAACTATTTGTGTGAGAGGGTGAAGACAAAAGTCAAGCACAATATTCATTCAATTAGAAGTTATTTGGAATACCATGTCCAAATGGTAGCAAAAATCTAAACAAACATGGCATGATTTCTGCTGGTGATGGTGAAAATAATTCTTTTTTTGCAGAATGAACTGTGCTTAATGTCAGTTTGTTGCCAGCGTATCCTTCCTCAGCATTTTCCCTTATTCCCCTTTTGCTGGATTTCATGGAAAATATAGCAGAAACGGCTACCACAAGTCACAAATGCTGCTTTTAACTTAACTCAGAAGTGGGAAATAGGAACACAGAATAATGCCATTTTCCCTCTATGTTTTTGAGCTACAAAAGGAGAAAAACATATCCATGTTCTTCTTTTCCTATCCTAAAAATCCAGCAAGCCAGCTGCGATCAGTGATCTGTATAGTCAGTGTTATAGATTTAACAAATCAGTGTATCTGTATGATTGAAAGCAAAATAGTAGCATATTTGGCGATTTTGACGATGCAGTTTAAATTCATTGGCTGTGCGTCGCTGGTCGAAGCTCCACCACTCTGTGGTCGCCACTGTTCTTGTGCAAAACCCAGACAACTGGCCACTGCATGCAGTACTGGACTAAGCCCAAGAAAAAAAAGGAAAAAAAAGTGTTATGTTGTTTTCTTTCATGTGCTCAACTTTAATGTTGTTGGGGAGACCTTGAGTAGCCATTTTTAGGCTTCATCTGCACTTGATTGTGTTAGATACACCACATCTACTATTTCAGTTGATTAGAAATCACAAAGGGATTCACAGATTGGAAAAGTTGTGTAGTGTGCACCTGGCTTAAGTCTATGGATATGGGATGTAGCAAAGTAATGTAACAAAGGCCCATTACATTAAAATATACAGTATATGTTTTACTACATAAACCAACTGGAAACATTCTGTCCCAAAAAGCCCAGATATTATTGCTTTAGTGAGTAATCACTTAGAATGCTCTGCTAAAGCAGCCGTGCTATTGCTATTTTATATCCTATGAATATATACAGTAATTAATATTTCCCATGGTGTCTAATAAAATACATCAGTAATTAAATCACACCTGAAGGAAAAACTGTTCCGTGCTGTTCTGATGTTTTGCCTCTGATCTTAATTATTACATTAATTTGTGCTTATTGCATTAATTTGTGCCCCTACAGTCAGAAAAGATACATTAGCCATTGCACAGCAGGATATTAAATCTAAATTTAGAAACCTTTTTATGTAAGGATAACACTATCTTTCTCAGACACATACATTAAAGCTACTATAAAGTACAGAAGCGATGTGGATACAAACTCCATACATACAGTATATGCAACAACAACAACAAAATCAAAAATCACAGTCATGACAACAAAAACCATACATGAAATTCAGGCTAAGATATGATGCATACAAGCACTTGACTAAATACAAACACTTGAACATGATTTATTTCTGTAGACGTTATTTGTCCTTGTGGTTGTTCCTGCTGTTTTTAGCTCACTGCCATTATTGATTCAGTTTGCATCACTTGAGCATCTAATATTTTTTGGAAATCATAAAATAAATTAATCATAACTTTGGAACTTTGAGCTGCTGTTGTGGATTTTTTTTTTGTAGAAGAAAAGCATAATTAGGTATATTGCGTATATAAATGTGTCAATTAATTGTCATTTCAGGACTTTGCATTGTCATTTAGAAAACTGATCTACTATTTGTTTAAACATGTAGTATGTTTTGCTGTCGTCTCTTGTATTTCTTTTTTTTTCACCTAAATATTTGTAATACAGGTAGTCTCTGACTTACAAACATTTGAGTTACAAATTTCCGCAGGTACGAACGTTTCTACTTCCGATTCAATCACGGACGTATTATACCAGGAATAGGCAATGCATTGCACCAGATACCAATATATACAGTTATATACAATATTTTTAGTGTGTAATCAAATTTATTAAATGTATAAATGTATTGTATGTGTGTCCGTGTAGGGGTGCCGGAAAAATACTGTAAGTCGGCCTCACTGGTAAATAAAGTCCAGAAGTACAATGATAAGAGATTTATTTTTTCAGGCGTGGTTACAGTTTTTAGCCACATGATATCAGTTTGTGGAAAGAGGACAGATTCAGTCAAGTGAATGGATATGCTTAACATTGTATATTCGTGTCAAAGGTGTATAAGACTCACTTTATTAGACTTAAGAACAAATTGGACTTATGAATGGCTCCCGGAACAGAACTCGTTTGTAAGTCGGGGACGACCTGTAGTGTAATAGGCCTTATATTGTGTAATGATTAATAGAAAGATTAAAAAAAGAAACAGAGTATACACAAATATAATAAATCAGCCTTATAACCAACCTTTTTTTTTTTTTTTTCAACATTAAAACTATATCATGGCCTAGCATTTTGCTATGCCACCAAAACCCCTCTGACCCTTCAAGGCATGTTCTTTACAAGACCTCTATAGGTGTGCTGTGGTATCTGCCACCAAGATACTGTATTGACAGCAGGTCATTTTAGTCATGAAAGCTGAGGCCACACTACATGACATTTACAATCCCAAAAGATTCTGGAAAGGTTGGAATAGATTCTGCAGATTCTATGATGATGACACAAAAAACAGTGGATCACATACATAAGGACGGCACCAGATGAAGCCTCATAGATGCACGATTTTTCACTCCAATCGAGGCCAACTTAATGCTCCGACAACTCTCGCAAGAGCAACTTTCAAGAAGAAGAAGAGGAAGAAAAATAAACAAACATAGATGCAAGGCAGGTAACAGCATTTTTAATATGCACTATCATCTGCACTGTGAAAGAAAGCCAGCACCGCTTGTGTCTTCATTTTATTTCCACAGAGGGCTTTTCTTTTTTTCTCCAATGGTACAGACTACGGCGTTTGAATCCTATGAAAGAATTCTGTCCCCAGCGTCAGTTGCAGTGTGTGGCTTCCATGGATTAAGCTTGTTTGTTTATCACATCCCACAGCTGCTCAGTTGTATTGGGTTCTAGGGATTTTGGAGGCCATGTCAACACCCTGAACTCTCTGTCACGTTAAACCATATATGGACACTTTTCACAGTGTGGCAGATAACTATCCTGCCTAAAGCCACTTTCACAAGGGAATACTGTTAAAGATGCTCTGACCCCATCATCTAGCAAATATGATTTGGCGTTCTCAGAGTCAAACTATTTTTCCTGGTTCCATCACTTAAACTTTGAGATCTGACTGTTTACTTGCTGCCTAATATATCCCACACCTTGACAACTGCCACTGTAATGGGATACTTAATGATATAACTGTCAGTGGGTTTAATGTTAGTGTATGTATTGTTGTGCATATTGACCTTGCCATTCCTAAAGTTTGACAGTAAGGCTTTAACAAAAATAACAGTAATACAAAGTGGCTTTCAACTAGCCTTAAGTAAATACAGTTAATCCTTGGATAGCAAGTTTAATTTGTTCCGGAAATGTGCTTGTAATCCAAAGCACTCGTACATCACAGTAAATTTCCCCCATAAGAAATAATGAAAACAGATGATTCGTTCCACAGCCACCATCCACAACCTGCAGTTTAGCTTTGAAAAGAATAATAGGGGAGTTATTGGGTAGGACACACACACACAAATGGATTTTTTTTTTCTTTTTGGGTGACTTTAACAAGGAACATATCCAGTGACAATTTCTTTTGGATCCTTTTGAGGATTTTGCGTAAATGTGACATTGTTGTTGCACCCATATCTTACCTAGACCGCGTTGTTTTGTGTGGTGACCATAAGTATGCTACATTGCAATTAACTATTTCCAATCTTTTATCGCAAAAAGTTAAACGTGTTTATTTTTTTTGCTGGTCCTTGCGGAAGCTCGCGGACCTTACAGAGGCTCGCAGAAGGTTGTGTGCGTACTTAATCCTTGGCTAGCAAGTATACTCGTGCATCACAGTGAATTTCACCCATAAGAAATAATGAAAACACATATGATTTGTACTCACATTACAAGACCTTGCTTGTTTATCAAGTTAAAATTTTTCAAAACAGTCTTGCAAAACACTTGCATATTAGTTTACTCTAGATTACACTAGTTTAAGTTACGTGCAATCCAACGTTTTACTGTAGTTGCATTGTTTATGGGCTAAATGATGGATAAAGATGCTATTTAAATTTTGCCATTAAAAACTAGAAATTTTTATTTAGCTATTTGGAGCAATAAAATATTCATATTAGGAATTCTTTATAATAAAAATTTTATACTGACACAATTTTAAAATGTAACTACACACACTAGGTGAACATCTATAAGTTTTTTGTTTTTCTTGAACAGACCAGTATACATTGCTTGGCCAACAAAAAGTTGCCTTTTTCAATGGACCAAATTACTGGTCTGCATCAAGCAAAGAAGTGGGTTTAGAACTGTCCTTCATGATTCAGACCTGGAAAGTTTGTGGTAACCTGTCATCTTTATGGAAAAAATGTGGTCAAAAAAAATCATGAACGGAGATTATATAAAAATCAACAGTACAAATGGCAGCTATGTTTAGTAGTGAAAGTAAGAGTATATCCACATGTACAATGTGACACAGGATTGGGACTAAACAGCTATGGCTATAGGAAAACCAAACAGCTTCTGTTTGCTAGGTAGCATAAAGACTGGATATGGAGCAATGGAAAAAGTTCATAACTCCAGATTTGACCCCATTCCAGAGCGATGGGTGCATCACGGAAAGAAGGGAACTGCACAAAGCATGCATTGTACCCATAATATATAGTGGCCACTGTATAAGCCTCTTGAAGAAGTGTTTTAATCTGGGGTTGTTTGAATTGGTCAGGTCTAGCCTCAGCAATCTTATGTGGCAATACAATGAAGTTAGCTGATGACCTGAATGTACTGAATCATCATGATATCACTTACATTTTTCCCCTGAAGGCTCGTTGGCCACCAAATTTCTGTTATCAAAAATAAAGGTGGTCAAATAAAACCTTAGAGTGTGTGACTTTTTTTTGGCCAGGCAGTAAAATATATAAACTGGTTAAATACAGTAAACTGTACTTTGATATGTACTGTAATGATGTGCTGTGTTATCAGTATCACCAAAAATTTAAAGATTTGAAGGAGCTGTGTGAAAAGGCCTTACATTATTTTGGGTCATTCAATGTAACTGTTACTTTTATTTATGTACTGTAGTATAATGTAACTTTATTTTTATTTATTTGCTTGGTTTTATTTTTTATATTTTGTTGTACATTTTTCCAATACTGATTATTCAAACAAAGCTACAGACTGTGATACTTTTCCAATCTTCAACTGTCCAGTTTTGTCACCTGCAGTAGCAGAGATTATTCTTGTTTTTGTTCTTAGTTAATGGAAGTGAAACAGTATCCCCTCTTCTGCTGTCGTAACCATCTGCCTCAAGGTTAAATGTGTTGTGCAATTTATGTTGGTTTTCTGGTCATAATGGTTTTAAGGAGTGGTTGTTTGAGATACTGTACTCTTTTAGTCAGCTTAAATACCATTCTTCTCTAACCTCACTAAGGTCTTTGTTCTGCCTTTACAGCTGCTGCTCACTGTCTGTCTGTCTGTCTGTCTGTGTCTCTGTCTGTCTGTCTGTCTGTCTATCTATCTATCTATCTATCTATCTATCTATCTATCTATCTATCTATCTATCTATCTATCTATGTATGAACCAACCTGTTTAAAGTAAAACTGTCATGTTTTGTCTGTTATTTTATATAAAAAAAAGTTTGGTATAAATATACACACCTTACTTTGCTACATGTGCATTTTCTACATAATACCATATTATTTTTTACTATAATATAAATAATATAGCAACTTGTATGGCAATAAATTACTATTTTTTGGTAAAGAAAGAAAAGAAAAGAAAAAAAAACGTAGAAAGGGTTCTTACATGAAGAACCTGCTTAAATGTATTTTACTACAGTATGATCTTTTTTTTCAAGCACATCTGGAAACTCATGTTTGTGTAAAAGTGCTATAACTAGGCCATGAGTAATACCATGGTGCCAAACTGTCTATTTATTGATTGTATACACTGGCTCCAAATCATATACATGTAATTATATCATGTCAGTTAGTTGTTGAGTCTCTGTGAGTTGCCTGTATGAATATCTTCAATGTGCAATTCTACAAATCTACAGTAAACGTATTGTGCACTATTGTACACTATTCTTACAAAATATATTTGTGTTTAAACATGGATTTTGGAGAGTACTTGTCAATCCAAAATCAGTTTTATGCTAATTAAACACTTCAGTGTGCCATCCTGCCCTGTGGATACAGGCAGGGCCATCTGGGATGAGAACGCCCTTTAGTAATCATTTTCTTAAATTTGTCACCCATCTTCAGGTCACTCTAATTTGATTTAACAATTTAACACCTTTTATAAAAGGTATTGGGGTGTTCTTCGGCAAATTTTATTAAACTATGTGACTTAAACTATGAGTGACATTTCTAATAATTAAATCAATAGTTGTACAGTATTTACCTTATTCTTTTGTGTCAGGTTGTATTTATTGTATTTGAGCTTTTGTTTCTTTATACGGTATTGGATCTTCTTGTTAATACAACAGTTTTATTTTATTGTTTTAATTGGTTTATTTCATGAAACAGAATGAAAGTGTGTGCAAAGTGGAAATGCATTTTATTGTGAAGTTTTTTTTTTTTTTATAATTTTTTATAATAATGACGTTATCATTTTAATGGGGTTCATAGCTATGCTGTTGTAATCAAATCCCAGCATGCCTTAAGAACGTTCCAGATCCTGTATAAATGTACATTTTTATATCACATTCCCTTTTTTTAAGGATAGACATTATTTCTTTATTTTTCCAAATTGAAGAAAAGACACATTGCTTCTCAGTGCATTAATTTTGGGCAGGATTTAATTACCACTCTTGTGTTTTTATTTGATTGAGGAAAATATTATTATTATTATTATTATTATTATTATTATTATTATTATTGTAAAAGAAGATTAATACTACATGCTAGTACTTTATCGCCTGTTTTTTATAGTATATAATTTGCTAATTTCAAATTTATTTTTAAAATGAAATAAATTTATTTTGAGGATATGAATTTAAACTATAAACGTGCAGTAATTCTTAGCCAAAGTTTATGTTTATTATTAATTTGATTCCTCTAGGTAACAATTTCTTTTGACAGATAATGCATAAATACTTACTTTTCTATTTGTTTTTCTAAAATAAATGCAAGAAAATATTGAAAAACAGCTGCAGTAGGACTAAAATCTGGTGACTAATCACAGAATTTTTACTGTCTGCATTAAGCCTGTTACCACTTCTAATTCTTGTTATAGAGTTATTGTGTTGGTGATTCTGTAGGTGCACTTGCAGGTACTGTAGCAGTTTTGTAGTTTTGTAACAATTTGAAACACAATGTCTTCTAGTCTCTTCACTGGTCATAATTACTTTATTTTTAATATCATCGTTATCATTTGACTCCGTTATTGTTCAATTATAGCCGACCTGATTAAGCCCTGATTAAAAGTGAGGCAAAATCATTACTTTGATACAAAACCTAAAAAAAACACATGCTGTTTGCCACTGTTGTCCCTAAGTAACACAATTAAAACCTTATGAAATTAGGTGCTATTATAAAGTAATGGCAAGTATTAGATATGATATTTATCGTGTGGTAATCATCAAAATAATTTTTTTTATGGTACAGGACATTTATTTAGTTTTTATTGTTTTTTAAAGTGTTCAATGTTTTTTTAGTTAATAATTTTCTTTTTTTTTTCTTTTAATGAATACCCAAACATTTGCACTTGCATATAATCTGTATGCTGACTTCCCAGAAGTGTTTGTTTTCCATCCAGGAAAAGTGAATTCACTCTAATCATGGGGGCATCACCACTGTATGTATATATGTATGTTATCCACAAAACACCCATGTCTGTCATCTCTTGTGTCTAAAATATTTAAAAATGTCTAAAAGCCAAACTAAGCTCAATTGGACTTTATTGACAATTTAGCACCTTTACCTGTTGATAACCATTGATCCACTCATAAATGTATTCATGTCCATTCACTCAACACACATACCATTACATATTTCAACCATTTTATTAAATAATACAGTGATCAGATGTTTTGTATTCCTAATATTCCAAAAATAGTTCTGAAAAATTAGATGTACCATAAAACACAAAGAAGGCTATTATTAATCTATACAAAGGTACTACTTAACATAGTCGCCATCATAAGTGATGCATTTGCACGATAGTTAAACCCCTTTTTACATTGCTTATGGTATCCTCGCGATTATTTTGTGTCACGTATCGCTACACTGACGCCAGAATAGATTTTTAAAAACTTTTTCCTTTTTTTTAAGTGGCACAACAGTTCAGAAGCAGTTTTTATAGTGCTACATCATCAAAAATTGGGTGTTAAAAGCCTTTAATCTGCCTTTTTCTTGAAACTCTGAGCAAAACAGTCTAAAACACTCATTACACACGCTTGGCCACTCAACCAACACACTCACTTTGGAATTTTGAGACTTTGTAGACGACTGAGGAGGTAGAACGTCTCTGTTTCTTTAGAGTTCTATAGGTAAAGTATTTACACATGTTTTTTTTAAGGTTTAAAATTGAGTAAAATTGTAAATATTGGATCGGAATATTTATAAAATCGGGATATTTAAAGAATTATAATAGAATGAAATATATATATATATTAGTGCTGTCAATCGATTTAAAAAAATTAACTAATTAATCGCACATTTTTTTTGCAATTAATCGCGATTAATCACAATTAAAAGACTGAAACTTTTTGGATATGTAAATGTAAATAATTAATGTAAACTCAAGACAATGAAACTATGTAAATTCAAATATGATTGTTTATTGGAATTTTTGTTTAACTTGTTACACAGATTTTCTCATGTAAACAACATACCTGCAATAAACCATCAATATCCTCCAAATTAACTGTTGGCGTGAAAGCCATATTTATTACAGAAATAAAAACACAGGTATTTGCCATTTGTGTAATTTAAATTTCAAAACAATCAATGCAATTTACATTGGCGAGGCCCTGTAGAGATTGTTTCAGTGGGGTGTTTTGCTTTTAAGTGATATGTCAAAGACGAATTACTTCTGTGGTATTTAAATTCGGCTTTGCAAAATGTACAGATTACTTTTGTTTTATCCACAGAACCATCCGGCAGATGGTTTATCCATACTTCTTTGCACGTTGAACACACGTCGGCCACAACAGGAAATTTAAAAACCGCGTTAATTGTGTTAAATTTTTTTAATGCGTTAAATATTTCAAATTAATCGCATGCGTTAACGCGCTAATTTTGACAGCACTAATATATATATATATATATATATATATACAGTATATAGATAGATAGATGGATAGATAGATAGATAGATAGATAGATAGATAGATAGATATAAACACAGGCTGTATACTCCTACTGTTATTAATAAATATAACTACACATGAATACATCACTGCAGATATATTTCACATTAGCTGAAAATGACATAATATCTATCTTGAAAATAATCTAATAATAAAGAAAAAACAATTAATCACCTTTGTGTACTGTAGAATCCAAGATATGTTAGCTATAACGTTAGCCAGCGTTAATCGGAATATCTTATACATGTATACATACATTTTATCTTTATAATCTTTGTCTTGCTATGTCTAACTTCACATTTTAACAACCTATGAATTTAATTTAGCTAAGAGGTAGATGGATAAACACAAGATTAAAGGAGTACATAAGCCAAAAATTAAGTTTGTAAATTTTTACCCTTTTCTCTTAATGTAATCAATTAGCCAAGACGTTTGGTATTTGCCTCTTTAGCTTTTCACTTGTGCTACATGGCTAATGTAGCTGAACGGTAATTGAAATAATTAAAATATTTACTCCAGTTTATGGTCTTCAGGCACCAAACTTAATTTGGTGTACGAAAATTTGTCTCAATTTAGTTTTGGCTAAATTTAAAAGAGCATTTGTGTCTGATTATACTTCTTACCAAGCCACAAATACATTTACAGTTCAGATCCCTTGAGCAGGACATTGCTTTTTAAAGAATTTAATGCTAACTTGGCATCAGAAGTAAATGTTGTTTCTTGTTGCATTGCCTTTTACTTCACATTAGGGCCACAATGAAATAAAAGCATTGTTCAATCACAGCCCTAATTTGTACTCAGTGGTGTGTCTATAATTAAAGAAGGGAAAGTTACCATACTTTATGAAAGCATGATAATTGAAAAACAATGAGCCACTAAAACACATGGATGAAAATTTTAGTTCCAGGCTTTTTTTTTCTTTTTCTTTCTTTCTTTCTTTTTTTTTTTTTTTCACTTGTTTAGGTTAAAATCATGTGCCCAATTGCCATAGCTGTAGCCATGGCCAAAAGTTTTGAGAATGACATATACAGTACATTTTTACAAGGTCTGCTGCTTCAGTGTTTTTTATTTTTTGTTTTTGAATTATCTCTGGTTGCTTTACTGTTGAGATGACACAGGACTGATAGCAGCACTCACTTTTTCTTCTCCGGACAAGCTTTTTTACGGATGCCCTAAACACCCAGAAAGGTGATTCAACAGAGAAAATTGCTTTAAAAGAAGTTGATTGACAGCTTGCCAGGGAATTGCAGAGGTCTTAAAAAAGAAGGGTCAAGACTGCAAATGTTGAACTTAATGTAATTGTCAATAAAAGTCTTTGATGCTTATGAAATGCTTGCAATTATACTACAGTATAACATCGTAACATCTAACAAATAGATCTAAAAACACTGAAGAAGCAGACTTGTGTCATTTTTAAACCTTTTGCCCCCTGCTATATTTCTTAGTTCTGTGATTGGACAAAGCCTGTATTTCTGTAACCTGACAACACACTTTTGAAAATAAAATGCAGTGCAAGGGATTTACCTTCTGACTTAAAGTCAGGAATAAATCATTTAAAAAGCAATACTTACTGATTGATCTTCACAGAAAAAATGGAGACATACAGTATAAGAGCTTAATTTGGTATATTTTTGTGTTATTATTATTATTATTATTATTATGATTATTATTATTATTATTTCATTTTCCTGCTGCAACTGTTTTTCTATTAGGCATGGAATCTTCTCAATATCCTTGAGTAGCAGTGGTGATTAAAACTTGTCAGTGTTATAAAACAGCATTTGCCCTCTTGTTAGTGATTTTTTTTCCACATTCTCACCATGTGATAATGAAATTTTAGCTCAGATTTTTTTTTATCAAACATTAATATTGTAATTAATCTGTTTTACCTATGTTTATGAGGGAATAATTAGGATAGTAACACTAACCTTAACCACAACATTTAAGCTGTTTTAAAGCAATAGAAATGATGAATTAGCAGATCTTCAGTGTGTTTACAAGGAGAAAAATGTGCCATGTTGTTTAAGTGTTACCTATTTCAATAAAAATAGTGTGATAAAAAATAGGCAAAAAAAAAACAAAAACATTTATTCCCCTTGGTAATTTAATCAGCTGACTTTTTAAAGCAGTTTTACTGATTATTGAAAGCTGCCCTTAAATATTTTTCACTTAATGAGTTTTTTCTTACATTTTTTCCAGCGGTTAATCAGCAATTAAAGGAAATGATGAGGAACCCGAAGATTGTCAGTATCACTTGTTAAAATAGAACTGATTATTTACATGGATTCATTTGGCACACACTTCTAAAGTGAAATAGAATCAAATTCAAACATAGAGCTGAGCAGTTGGGGGTTAAAATACCTTGCTTAGGGGATCAGCTGTGACTTTCTGGCAAGTCCTGGGACTGAATAAAGGATCCTTTGTATAAAAAGTGTCTGCCACATGAATTAATGGAAATAGAAGTAAGACATGTAGTGGCTTCCAGTCAGTATCTTTTAAATAAGAAATGAATATTTTCATTTTTGAAAAACAGTGGATACAGTTGAATACAATAGGCAGAGAAAAAAATATTGTAAAACTGAATTGACTTTCAATGGTGCAAAAATAAATAACTGCATAAATGTTCCAAATACAAATAAAATTAAATATGAAAAAAGGAAAATAATACAAATAACAAAAACCTGTGTACACAAATCAGCCACAATACCATTACCACAGCAAAACTTTAACAAATTTACAATGATCACCAACTCTATACCAGTGACACCCAGGGCTTAACCATGCCCACTGGGACTAAAAGCTGCCTGTCTGGTCCACTCCCACAGAACAGCCAATGCAGCACTTATCACTGAAAAAAGTCAGTATTGGCCAGTATAGAAAGGCACCAGAACACCCACTATACAACAGTTAGTTCTGACAGTTAGTACAGCCCACTGTACACAGGGCCAAGCAAAGAGCACAAGGCCACCGACCCATCCTCCAAATTCA